>NW_006159624.1:1754549-1761431 GCF_000334495.1 Tupaia belangeri chinensis
CAAAAAAAAAAGGAAACAAAAAAACCAAAGAAAAAAGCAAAAAAGCAAAAACAAAACAAAACTGAGACTACTCCTCCCCAGTACCTTCCCACCATATGGAAAAGGCTTCAATATAATAGCAATGGATTATAATAGCTAGAACAAAGAACATAGGCTCTATTTAGAAAAACCCAAAGGTCTTTATTAAGGCTTAAATTTAGGACCAGCAGTTAGAATAATGGCTATGTTGCTGGACTCTCATGTAGTTGACTGTGGTTCTACAGTCAGACCTGGTGGCTTAAATTCATGCCAGGCACGTGTGCGTGTGTGCCCAAGATCCCAAGAGGAAAATGGAGGAGAAGGGATTGCAGCATGGCCATCCCCCCTGGGGGGTGGTGATTTCTTGATTTCTTCTCTCTGTCTCTCTGTCTCTGTCTCTGTCTCTCTCTCTCTCTCTGTGTCTTTCTGGTGAGTGCACATGCCCTATAGCAAAACCTCTCACTCTAAAAAAAAAAAAAAAAAAGCCTTGACTTCATGGACACTTTTACCAGTCCGGTTGGTATTTTACTAAGGCCCAACCTAAGAGATGGGAAATGTACAACTCTAGAGCTCTTCAGCCTTTTGAATGTGGAAGGTAAATACTCAAATGAGGCTCACTAGAGACTGAGATCTAATCAAAAGACTATGTAATGTTTCCCCTTCTCCCACTCATGCCTCCACATTACAAGGGCTCCTGTAAAATAGCAGGGGATCATAACTAAAAAATGCAATTAAAAATGAAAAAGGAAAAAACAAACTAGAGAAAGCATAAAACGAGGCAGATTTATAAGACACAAAGAACATGCGATAAATATAAAACAGTTAAAATACTACAGACCCTAATTATATCAACAAGCATTTTAAATGTGAACTATCTATAATCACTTTTACAAAAGATGTCAGAATCTGTAAGAAGCAAAATTTTATAGAGAGACACAGATTAAACAAAATTTGGGGAAAATATACCATACTAACACTAATCAAAAGAAAGCTAGCGTCACTATATTAATTTCAGACAAAATAGACTTCAGAACAAGGAAGAGTATCAGAGATAAAGAAGCATATTATGTGATGATAAAGGCATCAGTTCCCCAAGATGATATGTATGTATCTAATTAATTTGTATGTATCTAATAAACAGAAAGTCAAATGCATGAGACCAAACTAATAGAATTGCAAGGAAAAAGTAAACAAACATACTATTAGAGTTGAAGACTTTAACACCTTCTATCCACAGCTGACAGACCCAGCAGGTAATAAATCACTCAGGATATAGTTAAACTGAACAACATCATCAATCAACTGATTCTAATTGACATTCAGAGAAAATTCACTTAACAACAGCAAAATGCACACTCTTCTGAAGCTTATGAAACATTTACAATGATAGACCACGTTATGGGCCTTCAAACACACCTTAACAAATTAAAAGAATACAAATTATATGAAGAATTTTCATAGATCTCAATGTTAAGATAGAATCGTTAACAGAAGTATAATTTTGAAAATCTCAAAATATTTGTAGATTAAACAGCACAATTCTAGACAAATGCATGAGATGAAAAAGTAGCAAGAGAAATCATGTATTTCTGAACTAATGAAAATGAAAATACAATTTATCAAGAGATATAGAATACAGTGAAAGTAGTGATTAGGAGGAAATGTATACCCTAGAATGAATGTATTAGAAAAATAACAAAAGTTTGAAGCCAGTAATCTAAGCTTTTGCCTTAAAAACTGAGAGGACTATATATCACATTTTCTCTATCCGGTCACTGGTTGATGAGCACTTGGGTTGATCTCACCTTGGCTTTTGTGAAAAGTGCTGCAATATGATGGGAGCACACATACCTGACATACTGATTTAATTTTTTTTTAATTTTATACCTAGTAGTAAAATTACTGGATCACAAGGTAGTTCTAATTTTCATTTTATGGAACCACCATACTGTCTTTTGTAATGGCCATACTCATTTTTAGTCCCTCCAACAGTGCACAAAAATTTCCCTTACTCCATATCCCTGCCAGAACTTGTTATTCTTTGTGTTTTTGATGATAGGCATTCTGACAAGGGAGAGATGATTCCATATTATGGGTTTTTATTTGTATATTCCTCCTAATGATTGATGTTACACATTTTTTTTCATATACAGCCATTAAAATGAATTATATACTGTAATTTGTAGCAATATGGATGTTCTTAGAGGAAATGACACTAAGTAAAATAATCTAGGCACTGAAAAAGAATACTTCATGTTTTCATTCATCTATGGAAGCTGAAAAACATATTGTATAGAAGTACAGAGTGGAATGGTAGATTCCATTGAGAAGGGGACGTGAGAGGCGAAGACAGGGCAAATTTGGTTAGCAGATACAAATTGCAATTAGATAAGAGGAATGAATTCTAGACTATTATAGCACAGTAGAGCACCTATAGCTAAGAACAACCTAATGTATACTTCAAAATAGCTAAAAGAGAGGATTTCGAATGTTTATAACACAAATTAATGCTGGAGATGATAGATATGTTTATTTCTCTTATTTCATTATTATACTTTATACTTTTGTATGGAATAACCACATTGTAGCTCATAAAGATGTACAACTATTATGTGTCAATTAAACATGTCAAGAAATAGAAAAAAAAAATAGAGGAAGGGGTGCACTTAAACCTAAATCTAAAACAAGCAGAAGAAAAATAAATAAATTGAAAGCAGAAATCAATGAAATTAAAAACAGGAAATTATTAGAGAAAATCCGCAAAATCAAAAGCAAGTTCATTGAAATAGATCAATAAGTAAATAAAGCTCTAGCCAAGCTAATGTAGGGAGAAAAAGGAAGAAGATACCAATTACTAAGATTAGGTGTGAAAAGTAGTCATTACTACTGAATCCAAAAGATAATGAAGGAATACTATGAAAAAATTATTTTCCTATAGATTTGATAACCTAGATGAAACAGGCCAAATCTTTGGGGAAAATAACCTACCGAAAATCATACAAGAGTAGATAGATCATCTGAATAGACCTACATCTATGAAAGAAATTAAATTGATAATAAACAGTTTTCTATAAAGAAAGTAGGCCCAGAAGATTTCCCTGGTGAATTTTTCCATACATTTAGGGAAGAAATGACATTTTCTAAAACTGAAAAATAAAAAAGAGATAGGAGAGAAGAAATGCCTTATCAAAAGTGTTAACAAAAATAGTACAAACACAATTTTAAAATATAAACATGATTGTTTAATAAATTTTAGAGCATTTTCTTTTTGAGAGAGGTGCGACATAGGAAAAATAGTCAAACTATTAGACCTTAACTAGATGATTAATTTTTTAAAAGTTTATCTCTTTCATAAGGGCAAGGAATATAGAAAGAGAGAAAAATAAGCACTCTCAACAGGACCCCATGCTATGACCAACTCTGCCAGTCTTTCCAGATAGCCAGCAGCCTGGGCATGTACAGATTGACCAGAGCAACAAACCTTTGGGCTTCCAAATGAATCTGGCACCACTTGAGCAGGGTATTACTGCTGTGCCACTTAACAAATCTGTTAGCTTAATTATTGAATAATACAAATTTAAAAAAGGATAAAGTGCATCTAAGCAAAGAGTTGATTACATTGAAGACATAACCAGAGATGGAGATCAATGCAAAAGACTTTTAGAGGAAATTTACTGATTTAAATTAACTGAAAATTTGTATGGAAGAAACAAAATACATTTTTATTAAAATTCTATCTGGAAAACATGGTGAAACTAAAAACAAAAACACAATTTCATGGGAAGAAATTGATAAAGTTTTCTAAGAGCTATACTAGGAAAATGAAAACAAAAATAAAAAGATTTACTGCCAGATGGTTTTGCAGGTAAATATATTGAAAGTTTCATAAACTGAACATTACAATACAATTTATACTGTTGGGTTGTCAGAAAAGGCGTGACACATTTTTTGCATAGAAAAACAGAAAACTATGTCATGACTTTCCCAACAGTCCAATAATTAAGGACATGGAGAACAGTACTCCTTCAAAACATATTTTATGAAATAATGATTGTCTGGCTTCAAGCTTTATAAAGGTAGCTCAAAAAAGATTAAAATAGGTTGTGAAAACTTGGCACAAAATTTCTAAGATATACATGTAGAGATAGCAATAATGTAATAGTAGCTTAGGACTACATAATGTACAGTTCAGAATGTAACTATGATTTCAGTTTACAAATTGTAGAATGTTATATGACTAGAGTAAATGATAAAATTACGATTAGTGACAGAATAATCTCATAAAATCTAGGATTTATTCTTGCCTGTACATGCCTATACTTAATAGGATTATATAGATATACCCTTAACATACTACTAATAATAATCCATTTGTCAAAACCAGAGATATCAAGTGTTATCTCTGTATGATGATCTCGAACATTTAGATTCTTTCAAAACAGAAGGATGAAGACTTTCACAATCACCTCTTTATTTTAATATTGCTTTTACTGAACTCATTAATGATTTCAATTGTATAGTAGTGAGTAATGCCTGTTGCAGTGAGAACTCATGAAAATTCTAAGGAAAATGTATTGGAAAAAGAGAAAGCAAAGCCATTTGTAGAAATAGAATCCTCTTTCAAAGTGCTGCTTGATTTCAGTGTGGTAGCTTGAATTGTTTTAGGGCTAGAATTAGGTACACTTATTTATGGAGTCATAGTTTACCAGGCAGGGACACTTTCTTTTGCAAAATAGTGACCCTTTCTGCCAAAGTCAGGTTGCTCCATCTGTGAATAAAGGAAACAATGCCAATGCAGAGCCCGAAGCAGTCAGAGAACTGGAATATTTTCTTGCATTCTGCTCCTCTAATTCCTTCCAGACATTTTAAGAATGAATAATACAACCCAGAAGATTTCCTGTGACCTGCAAAAAGCCTTCCAAATTCAAATTCAAGCTGTCTTGCTGACACCTCGCTGGAAAAGAGTCCGGTCTTCTCATTAACTGTCCAATGGGCAAAGCTAGTTCTCCACTCCTTTCTCTGTATGTTCATGAGGAATTTTTAGAGGAAAATGAATCAAGGCATCTTTCAAATCTATATAATAATGGGACAGGGACCAGCAGTTGGCATAATGGCTATGTCACTGGACTCCCATGTAGTCAACTGCCGTTCCAGTCCTGGACCCAGTGGCTTAAACTCATGTTGGGCACGTGTGCGTGCGTACCCAAGATCCTGAGAGGAGAATGGAGAAGAAGGGATTGTGACATGGCCTTCCTCCTTGGGGGGTGATTTCTCACTTTCTGTCTCTCTGTCTCTCTTTGTGGCGAGCTCACGCGCCCTATAGCAAAAATCTCTCAAAAAAAAAAAATGGGACATTATGTGAAATATAATTATGTTCATTGTTTATTTGTAAACCTCTGGATCACTGATGAAGAATTGATTATATGAAATGCACAGATATGAAATAGCAAAATATTTTGTTCATTATTTGCTAAGTAAATATAAGAAATAAACAGCTTTAAGGTAACATAGGTAATCTTAGTGATCAGTTAGAGATCTATAATCTTTACGTGAAGATCTCTTAAATAAAGATCAATAAGATCTCCTATATAAAGATCAGTAAGACTTCATTCAACATGTGTGATTATGAAATAAATGAGTCTTATCACCAAGGATAAATATACATTTCTAAATTTTTTTAAAGTAATTACTAAATGAGAGTAAATTATTGGTCAAAATATTTAACCTATTATGCTGGACAGCTCATTTGAGACTTGATGAATTTCTAATTTCCCTCCCTAAAACTCATCATGGTAATGACACAAAAACATGATTTTTTTTTTTTTTTTTTTTTTTACTATAAGGCACCTGTGGTCATCAAAAAGAAACAGGCAAAGAGAAGAAGGCAGAGAAAAAATCACCCACCTACCCAGAAGTGACAGCCACACTGCAATCCCTTTTTCACTCTCCTCTCAGGATGTATGCATGTGTCATGCATCATGCCCAGTGTGTTTTACAAGCAACCAGTTCCTGGACTTGAACCACAGACTTTATCATCTGATAACCAGCACCTTAACTACCAAGCCACCTGCTAGCCCAAGAACTGTAAATTATTTTTAAGTAGCATAGTTTAAAAACATTTTATTTCCTTTTGAAAGGTAAGAACAAATGGAGGCAAGGCTGGGCTCTATATCTCTAGGCTTCAGGCCCACTCCACCACTGGAAGACCAGTTCCTGCAACTCCAGGTTGGAGGCAGACTTCAATGGATGCAGACATAGGCCCACCCTCATGTCAGACTGATTTCTATATCCCAAGATTCTAAGCAGCACCCACAAAATCTGCTAATAAGCTGTATCAGCACTAGGCTGGCACTAACACTAGGCTGACACCAGGGTGCCCTTGTTTTAGGCTGGTACCCACACACTGAAGCTCAAGGATCACCTCACTGCCAGATTAGTCCCAAGTTGCAGGCCACTTCCCATGGCCTGAGTTATCAGTGGAACCCAGGTACAGGTCCACTTGTCTGGTGAGCCCTTGGGAATCCAGCACCAATTTCTTTCACCTGCTCATTTACTGCCCCCACCCCCACCCCAAGTCTAGACTTCCAAAGGATTCAGCTCAACAGCATATCCTTCCAAACAGCCTGCCTTGAGTCTCTGGACAGTCATCTAAAAATTTAAAGCAAGTATTAACAAAACTAAAGTGAAAAGTAGCAATACAATAATAGTAGGGCTTTTAGTACTCCACTCTCAGTAATGGAGAGCTTGTATGGGCAGGAAATCAGTAAGAACATAAACACTATAGACCATACAGACCTAACAGAATATATAGACTATTCTATCCAACAGCAGCAGAATATACATATACATATATATATATATATA
>NW_006159624.1:1780169-1786386 GCF_000334495.1 Tupaia belangeri chinensis
ATATATATATATTATTCCCCAGATGAGCCCATATACTAAACCACAAAATAAGCCTTAATCAATTTAAGAAGACTGAAGTTATATCAAGTATTTTCCAACTACAATGTAATGAAATTAGAAATAAATGACAGGAGGAAAGTTGGAAAATTTATAATATATGTTGAAATTAAACAACATATACTTGAATAACCAATAGGTCAAAAAATAAACTAAATGGGAAATAAAAATGGAAATACAACATACTATAGTAAAACATGTAGTAAAAGCAGTTGTATGATGAGGAAACTTGGTAGTAATAAATGCCCACATTAAAAGCAAGATCTCAACTGATCAACCTAGCTTGACAGCTCAGGACTTGAAAAACAATGTATTAAGACCAAAGTTAGCAGGAAGAAGGAGGTAAAAATGATAAAAAGAGGAAAAAAGATAAGGAAAAGAAAGAAAGAAAAAGAAAATTATACAGATAATAGAAAAACAATCGGAAAGACTTTTTAACTAATTATTTTTAACCATAAAATTGAAAATTTTAACTAGATTAAGAAAAAAGTGAAAAAACAAATAAAATTATAAATAAAAGAAGAGGGAACCAGCAGTTAGCATAATGGCTATGTCTCTGGACTCCCACGTAGTCGACCACAGTTCGCGTCCCGGACCGGGTGGCTTAAAACTCACGCCGGGCACGTGTGCGTGCGTGCCCAAGATCCCGAGAGGAGAATGGAGGAGAAGGGATTGTGGCATGACCATCCCCCCTTGGGGGTGATTTCTCGCTTTCTGTCTCTCTGTCTCTTTCTGTCTGTCTGGTGAGCGCATGCGCCCTATAACAACAACAACAAAAAAAACTCTCCAAAATAAATAAATAAATAAATAAATAAAATAAAAAACATTAAACAGTCTTCAGAGAACCAAAAGTTCTTGAGACTATGATAAAAAAATGTGTACACCAACAAGTTAGACAACATAAAAAAAAAAAAAAAGATAAATCTGTGGTGGTGCAGGCAGTAGAATTGCTGATGCCCAATGCTGAAGACCATATGGGAAGGCTTTGGGCTTGATTGAGTTCCAGGTCTTCTTGAACCTGACAGCCATGTCTGTGATCCTGGCTGGTTATCGGGCAATGGAACGAATTAACCGCTTGAGGATCCTGTCAGAGGGTGCCTGGTTTTCTGTCTTACTCTCTCCCATGAAGGAAATCAATAAATCTAAACAATGGGTAAATTGAGCCAGCAGGCGGCATGGTGTTTAAAGCTCTGGACACCCACACACGTGGCTGATCTCAGTTCGACTCTTGGACCTAGTGCCTTGATTTCTCAGTTTCTCTCTTTCTCTCTGTTAAGTGCTTGTAGCAAATTAATAATAACAATAATACATAAAATTAAATCGTTTTTTAAAGGATAAATTTCCAGAAGCATACAGCCTGTCAAGATGAAATTTTGAGAAAATTAAAAATGTAAATAGATGACCAAATGAGTAAAGGGACTCAATAAGTAATAAAAAGTTCTCCACTCAAAGAAAAGCACAGGACCTAATGAGTTAGGTATCACTGCTGAATTCTATCAAATATTTAAGAAGAAATGCTTTGCCAACTGTCTAATAGTCTTCCAAAAAATTACAGAGAAAATACCCCCAGGTCATTTTATGAGGGTAAGATTACCCAGATGAAGACATTACAAGAAAAGAAAATTACAGGCCAATATCTCTAATGAGCATAGTTGCAAATATCTTCATGAAATATTAGCAAACTGAATTTAACAAACATTAAAAGGATTAAATGCCACAATCAAGTGGGATTGATATCTGGATGAATGGTTCAACGTAACACATTTGTTTATTTAAATATTAACAAAATGAAAGGCAACAGTCATATGGTCATCTCAATAGATGCATTTAACATTTAAAATCCAGCACTAAGGAAGAAACACGGCACCTGTGCTTCGAATACCCAGAGATCAATCGGAAACACCTTTGGTGCCCAAGATCTGACAAACGGAAGACTGGAGGAAAGTGATTGCAGTGGGCCCAGACCCTGTGGAATATGCTCATCTCTCTCGTAAAATATGCATACTCTCTATCACAAATAAAGAAAAAAATTATAGAAAAATGTGTTAACAAATAAAAAAATTAAAAAGCAATATTTTTACAAATAATTTTGATTTTCACTTTTTTAAGGAGAAATAAAAACAGATCAAGAGAAATTTGAAGAGATTATAGGAATGAAGGTAAGAGATTCTAATTTATTTTACAAATACAAAAATTTTAGACCACATAAACGGAAAGAATCAGTTTTGAGTATATGCAAGGATTTAATAAATGACAGACTTACAGTTTCCTGGTGCCAATGTTATAAAATGTTTCCCAAACACCTTTGAAATAACTTTATCACCCTTTAGTTGAAAAAATGATTATATCTTTATTTCAATATAAATACCAAAAAAGTGAGATGGAATAATTTCTTAAGGGTGAAAAGAAAACCTTGAAATAATTCAAAATGACTGTATGTGGAAATTTGTGTCTGTGTGTGTATATATGCAAATGTAATATAAGAGAGCTAAACCAGGGAGGAAATTATTTCAGAGATCTTAGTAATATTAAAATATGCACTTATTACTTATAATTTAACTAAAATGTAACTAGATGTCAGATATATTTACTGATTTTACAGTACACGAATAACCAAAGAGGTTTGTAATAAAAATGAGCATCCTTAAAAAAATGTTAAAGTAAAAATATACTGTACATAAGTAGTCATGTTATAACCACATGAATTAAGGTATGTTAAAGTACTGGTTAGCTATGACTGTCATACAAAATACCATACCCTACATTTGAGTAAAAACCAGGTATTTATTATTGTGTAGCATTGGAAGCTCAAAGTTCCACGTTGGATTATCACCAGGTTTGATTTCTCCTGAGGCTCCTCTCCTTGATTTGCAGATAGCTACCTCCTCACTGTGTTCCTGCAGGATCTTCCTTCTGTGCACAAGCACCCCTCTGGTGAGTCTCTAAATGTCAAAATTTCCCCTGTTATATGAATAATAGATAGGACTAGAGCCCAACCTGAAGTCTTCATTTTTAATTAATCATCTTTTTAAGACCCTGTCTCCAAATAGAGTTACATTTTGAAAGTTAGGGCCTCCATGTATGAATTATGGGGATGGCACAATTCAGCCATAAAAGTCATTGTTTTATGACTATATTAAAATGAACATTCTAGCGTATTCTGGAAACTGAAAAAGTTATATTCCCATTACCGTAAACTGGGATAATATTTGGACTTGTTTATTTGAGTATTTGTAAAAGGTCTTACTGATATGTATGTGCCCTTAAATGTAGAAATTCCACTGGTAAGTAACTTTAAAAGTAAGATATTTGCATAAAGAAATATGTACAAAGAAGCACTGTATACAAACATTTATTTTATAGAAGATTGAAGGTAATCTCAATGCTTATAGCTAATAATTAGTTAACACAATCTGTAGATAATCTATGGGACCAAGACCTATACAGACATTACAACCAGATTATAAGAGAATATATATATATTTTTTTTTTGGAGAGGTTTTTGCTATAAGGAGCATGTGCTCTCCAGAATGACAGAGTGAGACAGAGAGACAGAAAGCAAGAAATCATCCCCCAGGGGGAATAGCCACATTGAGATCCCCTCTCCTCCATTTTCCCCTTAGGATCTTGGGCATGCACGCACTCACACCCAGCATAAGTTTAAGACACCAGGTCCAGAACTCGAACCAGGGTTGACTACGTGGAAATCCAGCGACACAGTCATTACACCAACTGCTGGTCCCAAGTGAATATTTATTGAATAAAATAAAATGTTTAAAAAAGATAAGATTGGGGCCAGCAGGTGGCATGGTGGTTAAGGACACTGGACTCCCAAGTGGCTGACCATGGTTTAAGTCCCTGGCCTAGTGGCTTTCTTTTTCACTTTCCCTTTATCTCTTTGGATATTGTCATATACTATCTGTCAATAGCCAATTGTTTGTTGAATGCTGTGGTTTATGACAATAGTGGCTAAGGAAGAGGGATCCTTTTTTTTTTTTTTTACTGTTGTTTGTTTTGTCTAATTCCCTCTCTTTAAGTAGGGAACCTTTAAACTCTGCCATTGTTGTTGTTTTTTCAGAGTCTAACATTAATTCTTGAAAGACAATTTTGTTTGCTCCACAACTGAAATTGAAAAATCAAGTACTGTTAATGTTTGAAAGAGGGCAAACCAGTTCTTTGTTTCCAATTGTAGCTGCTTTAATATGTTCTCTTTTGCTTCCTTTTACTTTGGGTCATTATGATGTCACTAGAAATAGATTTTAGAATTCATTGTGCTCCTTGAAACTGAAGATTGCTTTTAAACAGTTCTAGAAACATTCTCGGATTGTTTCTTCCATCGTCACTCTATTCTTTCTATGTACGTGTCTAATTAAATGGTTGGTGCTTTTCCTCTGATTAGCAATTTCTCCTAACTTCTATCATAATTTCAGTCTCTTACTCCCTAGACTGCATTCTTTTTATGTTACATTCCTCTTACTATTTACAAATTTTCTTTTGAGATGTAGCTTCTCCATCTTCTAACATGTCCGTTAAATTCTAAATTTTAGTGACTTTTTAAAAAAAGTTTGTCATGTCATTTTGATAAAATTTATTTTTTCCTACATTGGATATTTTCCATTATTTAAATGACTGACACATTTTTACTTTGTATAGTGCTTCTTAATTTTTCACTCTCTGCTCTGTATGAAATCTTATGCTATGTTCCAAAGCTTCTAACTCTTACCCAGAGTAGACTATTTCCTCATCTCTTTAAAGTATAGAATGAGCTATACATTTGAGCTTGAATGTTAGGAGTCTATTTGCTCTTTCATTAATAATTATTTTTGTTTTGTTTTGTTTTAATTTGCTAGAAGGCACATGTGCTCACCAGGATGAGACAGAACAAGAACAAGTGAACGAGTACCCCTTATGAGGGATGGTCATTCCACAGTCTAATCCCTTCTCCTCCATTCTTCTCTCAGGCTTTTGGGCATGCATGCACATGCTCCAATAATGTTTTTTCACGCCATGGGTTAGGACATAAACCATGCGGTCAGTCATCTGGGATCTATTGGGCTGTCTGAAAAGTCATATTGTATTTTTTTATGTTTTTCTATACAAAATTGTGTTATGACTTTACCGACCACCCAATTGTTACCTTGACCGCCATGCCACCTGCTGGCCCTTTTCCATTCATTATTGACTTCCATATTTTTAAAATACTACTTAGCTTATTGCATAATTTATTAATTTTAGACATTTAATTTGAACTTTTACTGTGAATCATAAAACCAATAAAAATATTGTTTTTCATAACTAATGCCATTTGCATCTAACAATCATTTAAAAATAATTACATTATGATCTTGCTAAAGTTTATTTTCTGCATGTGCATTATGACTGTCACAATCGATCTGAGTACCTCTGATTTATATGTTTGCTGGCCTGACACTTTCAACATTTTCTTTTAATCACTAGTATTCTGAAATACCATATCAAAGGATCAAAGATGCTAAGTAAGATCTGTGGAAGATGTTTTTTAAAATAATTCTACTCAAGTCAAGAGAGGACAGAAAGAAGGAAGACTATGGCTTCCATAATAAGTTCTTTGAGGAAAAGAAATGGGGAAGAAGTTCTTAAAACAATAAAAAAAAAAAAATACAAAGAAAGAAGCTGTCACTTCTGATAAAGCCTCACAGTTAAGATGGGAAAAGGTTGTGTGTCCTGAGGCAAGGCTAATCCATTCAGACCAGTAAAGTGGTCTAAATATAGACAACAGGTAAGGAAATGGTACTATCCCTAAATTCACCACTTTATATTCTTAATAAAGAAACTGTGGGATGAATAGCTGTCACCTGGCTTCCTAACATGAGAAAATAATACAGACTGATTAAAACACAAACACAGAGGAACCAGCAGTTAGCGCAATGGCTATGTCGCTGGACTCCCACGTAGTAGACCGCGGTTCGCGTCCCGGACCCAGTGGCTTAAAACTCACGCCAGGCGCGTGTGCGTGCGTGCCCAAGATCCCGAGAGGAGAATGAAGGAGAAGGGTTGCAGCATGACCATCCCCCCTGAGGGGTGATTTCTCGCTTTCTGTCTTTATGTCTCTGTCTGTTTGGCGAGTGCACACGCCCTATAGCAAAAATCTCTCTCAAAAAAAAAAAAAAAAAAAAGAAAG
>NW_006159624.1:1786413-1828880 GCF_000334495.1 Tupaia belangeri chinensis
CAAACACAGGAGACCAGCAGTTAGCGTAATGGCTATGTCGCTGGACTCCCACGTAGTCGACCACAGTTCGAATCCTGGACCAGGTGGCTTAAACTCATGCCGGGTGCATGTGCGTGCGTGCCCAAGATCCAGAGAGGAGAATGGAGGAGAGGAGAATTGTGGCCTGGACATCCTCCTTGAGGGGTGATTTCTTGCTTTCTGTCTCTCTGTCTCTCTCTGTCTGTCTGGTGAATGCACACGCCCTATAGCAAAAAAAAAAAACCTCTCCAAAAAAAATACAAACAAAGATATACACACACACATACACACACGCACATCATCATCAACAGAGAGAGATGGAGACAGAAAGTGAGAAATCACCCTCCAAGGAGTATGGCCATGCCTCAGTTCCATCACCTCCGTTATTCTCTTGGGATTTGAGGTACACAAGTACTTGCACCTGGTGTGAGTTCAAGATGCTGGATCCAGGACTCAGACCATGGTTGACCATGTGAGAGTCCATTACCTCAACCACCCACCACCTGATGGCTCTGATATAGAAGGAATTCAATGCAATGAAGGCCATTTATAAAAGCTAATACATAGCATTATACTCAATGGGGGGAAACTGAAATCTTTTACCTAAGATCAAAAGAATGATGCTCATTTTTTTTTCCACTTTCGCTCAACATGGTGCTGAAAGTCATAGCCAGAGCAATTAAACAAGAGAAAGAAAAGAAAGATCCTAATCAGAAATGAACTTTAGAATTATCTCTATTGTAGGGACCAGCAGTTAGCGTAATGGCTATGTCGCAGGACTCCCACATAGTCGTCCACGGTTCGAGTCCCGGACCCGGTGGCTTAAATCTCACGCTGGGCATGTGTGTGTGCCCAAGATCCCAAGAGGAGAATGGAGGAGAAGGGATTGCGGCATGACCATCCCCCCTGGGGGGTGATTTCTCGCTTTCTGTCTCTCTGTCTCTCTCTCTCTGCCTGGCGAGCGCACACGCCCTATAGCAAAAACCTCTCCAAAAAAAAAAAAAAATGATCTCTATTGGGACTTATCTAATGTATAAAAAAATCTTAAAGAAGCCACGAAATAACCATTTGGACCAGTAAATAAGATGAATAAAAGGGCAGAATATAAAATCAACATAGAAAATTAGTTGCATTTCTATATACCAACAATGAAAAATCCAAAAAAGGAAATGAAATAATCTCATTTGTAATAGCAACAAAAATAATAAAGTACTTCAGAATAAATTTAACCAAAGAAATTAAAAACTTGTACATTGAAAATATAAAACATTGATAAAAGCAATTAAATATACACATGTGTGTGTGCCCAAGATCCCAAGAGGAGAATGGAGGAGAAGGGATTGCGGCATGACCATCCCCCCTGGGGGGTGATTTCTCGCTTTCTGTCTCTCTGTCTCTCTCTCTCTGCCTGGCGAGCGCACACGCCCTATAGCAAAAACCTCTCCAAAAAAAAAAAAAAATGATCTCTATTGGGACTTATCTAATGTATAAAAAAATCTTAAAGAAGCCACGAAATAACCATTTGGACCAGTAAATAAGATGAATAAAAGGGCAGAATATAAAATCAACATAGAAAATTAGTTGCATTTCTATATACCAACAATGAAAAATCCAAAAAAGGAAATGAAATAATCTCATTTGTAATAGCAACAAAAATAATAAAGTACTTCAGAATAAATTTAACCAAAGAAATTAAAAACTTGTACATTGAAAATATAAAACATTGATAAAAGCAATTAAATATACACAAATAAAAACATATTCCATGTTCATAGATTAGAATTCATTAGTTAAAATGACTACACTACTTAATGTGATCTACAGATTTAATGTAATCACAATCAAAATTCCCATTATATTTTTTAAAGAAACATGAGAACAATCCTAAAATTGATATAACACCACAAAGCAGACTGAGCAACTAAAGAAATTTTGAAGAAGAACAAAATTGTAAGCACTATACTCCCTGATTTCAAAATAAATTATGGAGCTTCAGTACTCAAAACTATATGATACTGACATACATGTAGACAATCGGACAGCAGAACAGGACTGAGAACTGAGAAATAAACCCACAAATATATAAGGGATTCTTAAAACTTGAGAATAGAAAAAACAAATTGTGTGCCAGTCCATGGTATATGGTGTTCAGTCATTAGATCCCACATAGATAACTGCATGGTTTACGTCCCAGGCCCAGTGGTTTGAGAAACATTTTAAGTCCTATAATAAAAAATACATCTTATAGAATTAATAAACAAATTAGCAAAGTTTTAGCATATAAAGTCAACACCGAAAAATGTAGTCGCTTTTTATATATTAATATTGTACAATTTGAAAAGAAAGTTAAAAAAATCCCATTGATAATAGTGTCTAAAACAATACAATTCTTAGTATTAAATTTAACCAGAAAGGTTAAAGATTGCATATATATATTTTTTCAAGGTAGTAATTTTTAAAATGTATTTATTAAAGATTGTATATTAAAAGCTACAAGACATTTGCTAGAAGAATATTAAAGACTATATAAATAAATAAAGACATCCTGTGTTCACAAATTGGAAGATTCAATATTGTTAAAACGTGCATACTACCGAAAGCAATATATATAGTTTGGATGAAATCACTACCCAATTCCCAAATGACTTTATTTCAGAAACAGAAAAACAGTCTAAATTTCATGTGAAGACTAAAATAGTCATATGAAATCTCAAAGGATCCTGAATAGCCAAAACAATCTTGAGAAAAAAAAAGATAGAGGTATCATACTTAGTGATTTAAATCATATCACTCAGCTGCAGCAATTAAACAGTATTACACTATTATAAATGTACAATTACATACTAATGGAAGAAAAATAACACTCAATTATTTTGCTAAATGATATTTCACAAGAGTGTGGAAAATGCATAATTGGAAAAGAATGGTTTCTCTAACAAAGATCGTTAGGAAAACTGGATATCCACATGCAAAATAATGAAATTGCACCTTTAATTTATACCATATATAAAAATTAATTCAACAATAAAGATCTAAACATGAGATCTGACAGTATAAATCTCTTAGAGTAAAGCTTTGGTGAAAATACTTTGTTCTACTCAATTTGGCAGTGATTTTTTAGATCTGACCCCAAGAATATGGGCAACAAAAAGAAAATCAGACAAAAATAGGACTACATCAAACATAAAATGTAATCGTCAGAAGGGCCAGATGATCGTGCAGTGATGAAATGCTCTGTGAGGCCAACCCACATGGAAGGTTCTAGGTTCACATCTGCTGACTCTGGTGACCTTGCACATGTTGAGTGTACAAGGACCCCTGATTTTCGGGTGCTTGAGGCTAGGGGCAGATCACAACATGAGCACACAGCTGGGGTGCCTGCCTTCCTGTCCTCCCTCTTTTTCTCTCATTTCTCTCAGTCACAAAGAAAAGAAAGAAAGAAATGTAAGACAAGTCTAATCATCAGAGATATGACAATCAAAGGCATAATAAGATGATATCTCTCATCTGTTAGGATAGCTATTATCAAAAAGAAAAAAAAAAAGCAAAACTGAACAGAATAACTCAAAAACAGATCAAGTGCTGGTGAGGATTTGGAGAAACTGGACTACTGGTAAACTGATGGGAATGTAAAATGGTGAACTCACTATGGAACATGCTGTGGAGGTTCCTCGAAAAAATTTAAAAATCACCATATGATCCTGCAAATCCATTTTTAAGTCTATCTGAAGTAACTGAAACAGGATCTTTAAGATACATATGCATATCCATGTCAATTGTAGCATTATTTATTTACAATAGTCAAGAGTTAAAAGCAACTTATATGTTCATTGATGTATGAAGGGCTAGAGAATGATGAAAAATAAATAAATAGATAGATAAATAAGTATATATATTTATTTACATATCCAATTCATTATATAAAATTTATATTTATAATTATATATATACATATATATATAATTCTTTTAAGAAGGAAAATAAATTGTGTCATATGTTTCAATATAGATAAACCCTGAGGACATTATGCTGAGCCAAATAAGCCAGTTACAGAAAGACAAGAATGCATAATTCCACATCTGTAAGAAACTTAAATCAGTCAAATTTCTAGAAACAGAAAGTGGAATGATCAATGACCCCATCATGGAAAAGGGAAGGAAGAGAAGATTCTGTTCAATGAGTATGGACCTTAATTTTCTCTCAAGCTGAAAATAAAATAAAGTTCCAGAGATCTGTTGCACAGCAATTTGTTAATCAGACTATGGTGTTAAAAAAATGGGGTTTTAGGGAAGATATTGGGATTAAAGTTATCATGGCAGTGCCCTACTATCGACTCCTGGTACATTTGTCAGGAAAGGAAATGAGACAAAGACATTTTGCTCTGCTTTGGCCTTATGATGTCATGCTTTAAGAATCTGTAAGACTCCCACCACATGTGGCCCCACAAGTCAGAAAATTAATTTGAATCCAAATTTTGATGATTGTGTGCCCAGCAGCACAATTACCAAGGCTCCTGTTGTCAAATCTGTTATAGTGACTTTCCATTATATTTAAATAGGAGCAGATTGTTGAAGCTTTGTGCAAGTGCAATAGAGTTATGTGAGTCAACCAACTTGTAAATAATTAAAGTGGCATTCACAGCCTTCTGAAAATATAGGCATCTCCAGTCACCCAGGAGATTAGCCTATAGCTGAGAGCCCATCTGACATGCTGTGGTTATTAATAGCACTCATAAAATTGAGGCTGGCCAGCTCTGTCACAAAGGAGTTGTTGGGGAAATCCAACCGAGGATGAGCTTTCTTTTTATACAGAAGAGGAATTTCTCAGGTTTTGCTTCTTTTCTTATTTCTGATCTGAAAAGTTGGGATTGATTTTTATTTGGTGCTGGCAGATAATTCTCACTGTACCACTACGCTGGCAGCATTAAAAACCTGAAGATTTGTTTACAAAATATCTGCTGTTGTCTCTTAGAAGGTGATGCAGTTCATGTGTTTCCCTGCAAAATAATATCAGTCCCAAATCGACCAGCCAAATACATGCACACACATACACAGACACAAATCAAATAACATGAAGATCTGTCTCTAGAATAACGTGAACTCAAATGATGCAGAAAGAGTTAAGAGTTTTCTCTTCCTCTGTGGGGTTTTCAATTTTCCTTAAGTACAAAAATATCTTGAAATTTTTATTCAATTAGTAGATCATAAAAATGTACTTATGCCTCAAGTTTTCATTCTATCATCCATCATTCAAATGAAACTCTAGTAATGCTAAAATAAATGGTTTCTGGAATTAACTGTGGGAATTTAGACAAGTTACAGAGCTATGAGCTTTTAGTTCTCAACTGCAATTGGAGAATTGTTTACCAATAAGATTGTTGTGAGGATTGCATAGACAAGACTGGACATGGTGAATACACACATTTACACCAAACACTTCAAAAATTATAATTGCCTGGGGACCAGCAGGTGGTGTGGTAATTAAGGCACTGGACATTCCTACGTGGTCAACCACAGTTCGAGTCCCAGACCTGGTGACTTTCTTTTTCACTTTCCCTCTGTCTCTGTGTTTCTCTCTAGTCAGATTAAAATAAATTAATAAATAAATTAAATAAAATAATTCTTTAAAAAAATGACAATTGCCTAAACTATGGTTGCCTAAATATTTTATAGTAGGTAGGTAGATAGCTAGGTAGATAATAGTTATATTCAATATATAGATGGAAAGATACAGAGTCTTCAGTATTTCCAAAATTTTCATTTTTATGGTAGCTATAGATATGGCTTATGAGACTGTCTTAAAAACTGTGGAGTTTCATTAGGCATGGACTTTTTGTTTCAGAACTGAAGAGAAAAGGACATTAGAATATAAGAGGAAGCAGACAGAAGCACACAACAGAAGGACAGCTTACACAGAAGCAAGTTTGTAGCATCAACATATGTGACTACAATACAAATGTTTTCCAAGACAGAAAAACGCATCTGAGAAGTCATATCAGTGTAGACTCAGACTTCCAACAATACTTACTCTTCAACAGTCATATCTGATTTCATTTCTCTATTGACACTGATCTCAGAACATGAAGCTAGAGCCAAAATCAATCCTTTCCGGAAAAAATATCATCGTAAATTCAGGCTTTGAATTTAGTTTTGTAAGTGTAATCCTGTATGAATCATGAATCCATGAATAAATAAGACTTTGTTTTCAAGTTTCTGAGTCTTAACTATTTATACAAACTTTTAAGTTTTCAGACATACAAACAAGTCTTGGACATAAATAAACTTGTCATTTATAAGGATAACATGTAGTCTCTGTAAAAAATGTTTAAGACATATTCTTTCTCTTTAGTGATTTTAAATGTAGACTGGGAGACTAGACAGCTAGAAGCTAAAGAAATAGGATTTTATTCAGTAACAATAAACAAACATAGAACATTTTCACTGGATAGGGATTCTTCCATTTAAATCTATATCCATTTTCATGACACGTGTTTACAACTGAGTAGCCTTTCCCACCCTAAAACTAATGTCAAAGTCAGTCTCATTTTTATTTTTGTTGTAGCTTTACCCTATTTCTTATACATTTTGTTCTGATTATTTATTAGTATATAGCCAACTACTACAAAAGTTAGTGTCTTAAATGAACAATGATACATATATATGAGAGACCTTCAAAAACCATGTGAAAATAGCATTAAAGTGTGGGGTTTTTTTGGTACTAAAAGTTTCAAGTTTATTTCTTCCACCATCTCTGGAAGAAAATATGCTATTTATATAATTCAACTATATATTAATGAAAGCAATTAAAAATGAAATTTAAAATATTTTTACAAGTGCATTATAAACATAAAATATGGGCCAGCTGTGGGCGTGGTGGTGAAGGAGGCTGAATCCCACATGGCTGATTATGTAGTTTGAGTCCTGGACCAATAGCTTGAAAGACACACCATGCACATGTGCATACATGCCCAAAATCCCAAAAGGAGAAATGGCGGAGAAGGCTTTATGGCATGACCATCTCCCATGGTATACTTTCTCTCTCTCTCTCTCTCTCTCTGAGCACAAGTGCCTCTAGCAAGTTGATTAAAATAAATAAATAAAAATACTTAGGCTAGTTAAGGTGAATGAAGGCAGCTGCCATCACCATCTGTGCACATGGGCTAGCATTCCTCAGGCTTGAAGCTCCGGATCCACTGGGCCACTGCCTGGCTTGTTACCTCCATTTCTCCCCTGTTTTCACTCACCCAAGGTAACAATGAATTTGTAGAAATGAACATCTAGAATGTGTGTATGTGTATATACAAGGGGAATTCAAAAACTCATGGAAAAAATAAAATTAAACAAGTTTATTTTGCTGCAAAAAATTTTAAAATACATGCATAGATTTTTTTTCATGACATGTATTTTTATGAACTTTTAAAAGACTGGATGTAGATAGTTATTTCTACTTGGAAAAATACTGTTAACTGTTAAAAATTGTTTTTTTTTAGGACATAAAGCGATTTTATGACTAAAGAAGGATAACTAGGGTAATTGTCTTTCACTTTTAAAAACAATGTGGTCAAATTAGCAAAGTGAAGTTGCAAAGGAAAGAAAAATCAGGTCCTCCTTTAATTATTAAAGAAAAGAAAAAAAAATGAAAGAAAACAAGAAAGCAAAGCATAAACAGTTCAAACATGACCCAAATAAATTGTTCATTTAGCATTTATCAGATACATTAATTAGGAAGACATCGGCTTCAATTACTGTGGTAGTTTATAAAATGCAAAGTAGTACTATCTTGTTAATGCTAGGATTAGAGCCAGAGTAACAATGTTTCAAAAACATATTACTTTTCTGAGATACATATGTATTTTGTTCTTCCTGGCAATAGGTAAAAGCTGAGGAGGATCTTCTGTGCCCTGATATTTTCATCGATCTTGTACCAAAGAGTTGGCAAGAGGTCAGGCATGGCACCTAGCAGCTGGAAAGTGGAATGCCCCACCTGGAGAAGTTTGTTCATCACTAGGTGCATCCCTGTGGTGACATTGACTGAAAGGAACACTGCAGTCAGATCTGCACAGTAGGGATGCTAAGTGAAAGCCTGAATACTCCTCAGAAGTCTTTCTCTACCTTTTATTTGCAACAAACTATATTGTACTTTTCTCTTATTTTTATAAAGATGTCCATTTTACAAAGTTATTAACTAATCACATGCTGTTTTATATTTAAAAGCATTACAATTCTGGATAAATAACTAATTACATGAAGTTGCACAATGTAGAAAAGTATCAAATATTTAAATGAAATATAGTATCTTTATCCCTAAGTGACCATTTATAAACTCAAGACGTTATATTTCATGTACATATAGAACAGATGGTACGCAATTGGTATCATGCCATATATACTTAGTCTATTTTTTACATTCTTCTTATAATCTCTCTCTTTTAGTTTGCTGTAAAGCATGCATACTCACTAAAAACAGATAGACAACAAGAGAAAGTTAGAAATCATCTTCCATGGGGAATGGCCACTTCGCAATCTCTCCTCCTCTATTTGGGGGACACATACACACACATGCACACACCCAGCTTATTTTTCAATGTGCTGGGACTCAAGACTCACAGTCAGTCATATGGAATCCAGTTGCCTTAACCACCAAAGCACCTGGCTAGACCTCTCTTTTTAATCTCTCTTTTTAAAAGAATTTTTATTTAACTTTATTTAGTTATTTATTTTAATTTGACCAGAGAGGGGCAGAGAGAGAGAGAGAGAGAGAAAGAGAGAGAGAAAGTGAGAAAACTAGCCTCCAGGTCTGGGACTTGAACCATGGTCGGCCATAGGGGAGTCCAATGCCCCCAGCCACCAAGCCACCAGACCCTCCTTTTAATCTCTTAATGCTTTCTTCTCTTACAATATTTTATGCTTTTTCCATTATTTTTCAGATATTTAATGTTAATGAGTAGCTACGTAGTATTCCATTGTATGAATTACTATTATATTCCTGGACACTTGGGTGTTTTATATTTATAGAAAATGCAGTTAGGAGGAATTGATAAATATCTAATAAGTTTTTATGTAACTATATATTTATACTTCCTTTTTATATAGTATATATTCCATAAATATCAAAATACATCCAATTATTTTCATAGTAATTTTATTCTCTCTTTTTCTTAATTTGCTATGAGGAGCATGAACTCCCTGGACAGAAAAAGAGAGAGAGAGTGAGAATGAGAAAGCACCCCCAGGGTGGGTGGTCACATAGCAATTCCTTTTTTGTCATTCTTTACACATGCACGTGCACCTCATGTTTAAGCTGCAGGGCTGAGGACTCCAACCACACATTTGGCCATATGGTAGCCTGCTGTCTAAACCACCCTGCCACTTGCTGGCCCAATTTTATTCTCTTCTATTTAAACTTGAAAGTCTATTTTTTTTTAAAAAAAGTTAAGAATTCTCAATGAGATCTGCTACTAATATCTGTGTCACTAGATCAAATTGTTAAAACACAACTACTATTTTTGGGAACCAGCAGTTAGCGTAATGGCTATGTTGCTGGACTCCCACGGAGTCGACCGTGGTTCGTGTCCCGGACCCGGTGGCTTAAAACTCACACCGGGCGCGTGTGCGTGTGTGCCCAAGATCCCGAGAGGAGAATGGAGGAGAAGGGATTGCGGCGTGACCATCCCCCCTGGGGGGTGATTTCTCGCTTTCTGTCTCTATATCTCTCTCTGTCTGTCTGGCGAGAGCACGCGCCCTACAGTGAAAATCTCTCAAAAAAAAAAAAAACCACAACTACTATTTTTGGGAACCAGCAGTTAGCGTAATGGCTATGTTGCTGGACTCCCACGGAGTCGACCGTGGTTCGTGTCCCGGACCCGGTGGCTTAAAACTCACACCGGGCGCGTGTGCGTGTGTGCCCAAGATCCCGAGAGGAGAATGGAGGAGAAGGGATTGCGGCGTGACCATCCCCCCTGGGGGGTGATTTCTCGCTTTCTGTCTCTATATCTCTCTCTGTCTGTCTGGCGAGAGCACGCGCCCTACAGTGAAAATCTCTCAAAAAAAAAAAAAAAACCACAACTACTATTTTTTAAAATTTCCGTCATCAGGAAGCATCCATGTTACGGTTTTGATGCTAAATAAATATTTCTAAATGCTTAGGATAGTGGTGTCTGTGAATTGAACTAATTATTTCATAGTTCTTGACTTTCAAAAGTCTTTTTTACTATCCTAATTCTCTCCAGGTAATCTTTATACTTCACTTTTTCTCTTTTGTAGCTACGTCTCTGGGTTAGGACAGTTTCTGGGGACCATCACACATATTTTAGGAAGAGGAAGATTTATTGAGCACATGCCATGTGGTAAGCATCAAATAAATCATGAAGAACACGACTGTGTTTTCTTCATTTCTCCTTAAGCCTTTAGGTCATTAGTTCTCAAATTACTGACATCTTCCAATATCCTATGCAAGGATGACCTTTTCTTCCCTTCTGCACACACTTTATCAGTCCAAACGTCAGTTCCCATAAATATGCCTGTGGTACCAAGAAAGCAAGCCCAATATATAGAGTTGTAGGTTTTCACATATGTATAGCACTATATTTTCTAAAATGAAATTTGACAAGGGAAATACAGTTGACTGATTGATTGATAGACTAAGAGCTACGCTTAAATTTCTAAAAAGGAATGCCATCGTGTCACATGAAATTCTTGTTTTCAATTCCAATTTATGGAGTAATATCACTATACAAATTCCTTCTCTGATCAGAGATCATAATTAAATACTTAGCTTATAATCTGTTTCTTCATGATTCAGTGGTTTTTTTTTTTTAGTAAAAGAATAGTATCTTTAAGTCATTCTGCAAAATCAACTCACTCGGGGTCCTCTGATCTAACAGATCTTGTTCACGAATGATTATAAAATTTTAGAAATGGAGAAAAAGCAACTCATTGGATAAAAGTTTTCTATTTGTTTTTGTTAATTGCAACTTCACTCCTGAGGATATGAACTTCCAGCTGTCATATGTGTGTGATTAATCGGATCCCTTTCCAGCCATTAAAGAAGTCCCACCATGTTTCTATGTTTTCTGGCAAAAATAGCAGTTAGCTTAACACAACATCTTGGCAAAAGATTGCTGGCATCAAACAGCAAAATCCATGCAAACTGGCAAGAAAAATACCTTGTGTATGAAATCATTTCCAAAAATAGCAGGTGCAAAGCCAAATTCACCTTACCAGGTCCTATAATATGCATAAACTTGTGTATAAAAATTTAAATACTTGTCTAATTTAATATTATTCTATATCTAGGTTTAGAATTTCTTATTTTAATTTTCTGGAAGAGAAAAATATTTTTAGAATGTGAATATATTCTTTGTCTCTCTATATAGCATATATTATTTTTATCAAAGTAAATATATTTAAGAGACTGCAGACTTAACATTCTTCTCACATTAATAAATGCATATGTGATGGTTATTTTTTTGCATTAACTTGACTAGACCACAGGGTGCCCAGATATTTGGTCAATCGTTAATCTGAATGTGCTATGACAATGTTTTGGATAAAATTAACTTTTGAATTAGTAGATTGGGCAAAGCACATGGCCCTCTCCAATATGGGTGACCCTCATCCAATCAGTTGCAGGCCTCAATAGAACAAAAAGATTGACCTTCTCACTAATAAAGGAGAGCTTCTCTTGCCAGATTACTTGAGATACGGCATCAGTACTCTCCTGTCTTCAGAATCGAACTGAATCATTGGCTTTACTTGGGTCCTAAGCCAGTTTTCAGACTGGAACTTACACCATTGACTCTCCTGGTTCTCAGACTTTCAGACTAAGACTGGAAATAACACATTGGCTCTGCTGAGCCTTCACCTTGTTGACTCTAGATCTTGGGACTTCACAGGCTACCTAATCATAGGAGCCAATTCTATACAATAATCTCTTTTCATATCAGGAGAGCTCAAAACATCGTGAAAACAAAATGGAATTAAAGTATGAATTTTTTAGATGTAAACACTTTGAAATCCATGCAGTTTTTCTGATACTACACATTTCCTATAGATTTTTTGAAAACCCGATGCACATGTATACTTTGTTGGTTCTGTTTTTTCTGAAGAACTTAATATAAACATTATATTACATGCACACACACACACGTGTTACACATGCATACACAAACATACCCTTTGATCTTTTATTCTAAATCCATATGGAATTGAGATTGAGTTGGTAATTTAGCATTTCTTGATGGAAGAATGTTAAGTCTGTGTTATTGTGAATGAAGTGATATCTTTTTTATTTTCCTGAATCAAAAGACTTTCCTCCCATTTCAGTGAGAGTAAGCTTTTTTAAAAAATATATATATATTTTATGTAACTTTAATTTTTTATGTATTCATTTATTTTAATTTTACAAGAGAAGTACGGAGTGAGTGAGATAGAGGGAATGTGAGAAAGCAAGCATCCAGGTCCAGGACTCTAACCGCTGTTGCCCATGTGGGAATCTAGCACCCTTAACCACCATGCAACCTGCTGATCCCTCCCCAGCGTAAGCTTTTTCTTTTTTTTTTTGGAGAGGTTTTTGCTAGAGGGCATGTGCGCTCGCCAGACCGACAGAGAGAGACAGAGAGACAGAAAGTGAGAAATCAACCCCCAGGGGGGATTGCCACGCCACATCCCTTCTCCTCCATTCTCCTCTCGGGATCTTGGGCACGCACGCACACGTGCCCGGCATGAGTTTAAGCCACGGGGTCAGGGATGTGAACCGCGGTCAAATACGTGGGAGTTCAGCGACATAGCCATTATGCTAACTGCTGGTCCCACCCAGCGTAAGCTTTTGACAAATTATTTCCTACCTTCGGTAGGTTTTGATTTCTATTCTTTTCATTATTTTTCCTAACTGAAAGTATACATTTACTGTAAGTACATGTATAGGAGCTGCTTTTGATCATCGTAATAAGAATAACATGGTCTGTGAGTGGTGTGTATGTGCATCTCCATTTACATAACTTATGCTGATTTTACAGATTCATCAATTTTCCCTTTAAGCAAAGTTTTCACATTCATGTTTGTTTATTTGTTTGCTTACTTTATGAACATATTAAGGCATGGAAAATAATGCTGTCACTGGATTTTTTTTATATATTACAAGTTTATTCAGTTTACTGTGCAGGTAGATATCAACCTCAGAATTGGAAAAATTGCTTTACTTCTCACTATCGGAGGATAGTTGCTGAATGCACTTCTTGTGTGTATCAAAACAACTTTTAGATACAAAAGGGTGCCAAACTAGAATTTCTTTGCTTACAAAACAAGACTGGTTTAGACATTTTTTCTCACTTTTCTTTTTGATGGTGGAATTACATTAAATCTTCAAAGCTATGAAATCAGTGTGTGAAAAATACTAATAAGCACTACACGCATAAGCACAAATATATATGATTCACCAACTTAAAGGAAAAATACACTGAACGTAAAAAAATAAGACCTAGAGGGCTGGCCCTATGGCCTAGAGGTAAGGGAATAGGATCTAACATGGTAACCACAGTTCAGATCCCAGCCTGGCAGCTTGAAAAACTAGCCGGGCACAGGCACATGTGTCTGTGCCTACAATTCTGACATGATACAGAACTGGAGAAGAAGGGGTTATGACATGACCATATTCTGTTAATGGGTGCTTTCTCCCGGCCTCTCTCTGTAAGAGAACACATGCCTTCTGGGAACATACCACAACAACAATCATGGAAATAAAAGAGCTAGTAACATACAATCAGGAGTTTTGGGAACAAAAAATAAAATTATGCTAAGAAGCCATTTATTAAAAATTCATAAATTTCTTTTTTTAATAAAGAGTTTTTTTTTTTTTTCTTACCAGAAAGAGACAGAGACAGTAAGAAGGAAAGTGAGAAATCACCCACCAGGGTAATGGCCACACCTCAATTCCTTCTCCTGTATTCTCCTCCCAAAGTCTTGGACACACATGTACATGTACCAAGTATGATTCTCACACCACTGGGTCTGGGACTCAAAATGCAATCAGCCACGTGGGATTCCAGCAACATAACTGCTATGCCATCTGCTTGTCCTATTCATAATTTTCTTATATAACCCTTAATACAACTAAATATATAGAAAAAGTTATGCCCATTTTGGAAGGAAGGAAATTTTTACTTAAAAAAAAATTCAGTAATACATAAAACCTTAGAGCTTGATGAACTGAGAGCATGATTGAAATAGGTTCTAAATCATCTCAAAGACTGCATTCATTATTCAGACCATATAATTTACAAATAAATGGGCAATGACTGGATAACAGTAAAATATTTGGCAAATTTTAACAAGTAGATGTTGACATACAAAATTTTATAATGACTAAGCTATTCTTATGTAAAATAAAAGAGGGACAGTCCACAGAGTGGTGGTGGATTGGGGCAGCTGGATCCCACATAGATTAAATGCAGGTTAAATTCTGGGTCTGGGGTTTGAGAAACATGCCAGGCACATGAATGTTCATGTCCAAAACCCAAAAGGAGAGAGAAATAGAGAAAAATGGTGTCATGATCATTCCTCACATGAGGTGCTTTCCCACTTTCTCTCTCTGTCTCCAAGCTCCTGTGTCTCTGGAAAACTTTTAAAAATAAATGAAATAAATAAAAGAGAAAATGTATACAAGATTATGTTTATACAATAAAGCATGTTATTTACTTTTGAGATAATATAGTTATTAAATGTCATTTTATGGGCAGAATACTAGTAATGCTTAAAGTGTGAAGTCAGAAAGAAATTGACAAAAAAATATTTTCTGGAAACCTAAAACATATTTTCAGTGAAGCAATGGAGATATGGGCACAATAAATCGAGGGGTATTTATAGAAATACAAAATGATGAATAGAACACAGATATATATCCTATAAATATGCCATGTTTGTAGAATAGCATTTTTTCAAATGCTATTCCCCCTAATTTTTCTGCCCACAGGCTGATTGTTGCTAACAAATAAATAAATGGAAGGAATTAAATTTTTTAAGTGATGACCAAATTTTTTAGGTTTTGATTTGATGTGCCTCTAATTCAACTCTCTTATTTGAACTGTGCAGGAGACAGATAGATCTTGGTAAATGAGAGTAGATTATCAGAAGCTAAACTAAATGGTGACTCCAATTGAAATTGCTGTACCAGATATAGTTTTACTGCCTAAATGAATGAACATAGACAGCTCTAAATCTGACAAATGCCTTTTTCTTCATCACTGTTCATAGGATTCACAGACACAGTTTACTTTCAGCTGGTGAGGTCAGCAGTACACTTCACTCTCTAACTTGGGGAGTATATCAATATTTTTGGCTTATGTCATAATTTAGCTCACTGGGATCTTGATCACTTTTCCTTTCCACAAGATATCACACTGACCCATTACATTGATGGCATTATGGTACTTGGATCTAGTGAGCAAGAAGTAGCAACTACTCTAAACTTTTTTTTTCTTAAAGAATTATTTATTTAACTTTAGTTATTCATTCATTTATTTTAGCTTGACAAGAGAGTGAGAAAGCAAGCAACCAGGTCCAGGACTTGAACCATGGTTGGACATGTGGGAGTGTCCAGCACCTTAACCACCATACCACCTGCTGGTCCCAGGAGCTATTCTAAACGTATTGGTAAGATATTTGTGTGTCAGAGGAAAATAAATAAATTTGACTTAAATTCAGGTATCTTCCAGGGAACAAGGCAATTTCTAAGGATCTAGTAGTATTGGGGATGTTAGGATAGACCTTCTAAGATGAAGCGTAAGTTGTTGAATTCTCCTCTATAAGAGAGAGGTAGAATATCTACTGAGCATTTTTGTATTTTGAAATCGACCTATTTTTCAATTAAATGTATTACTCCAGCCCATTAACTAAGAGACCCCCAATCTGCTCTTCTGAATGGGCTTCAGATAAAGAGAAGGTTCCATAACAAGTCCAAGCAGGCCTGTCAATTGGATCATATGCTGCTGCAAGTCCAATGGTATTTGAAGTGTAAGTGACAGGGATGTTGCTTGGAGCTTTGAGTGGGATCCATCAGGTGAATCAGTGCAAGTGTTTAGGAAGTTAAAATCAATGCCCTTCTATCATCTCCGAACAAATATTCTCCTTTGGAGAGATAGCACATGGCCTATTACTGAGCTTTCAGAGAGACTACTTGCTTGGCTATGCACCACCAAGTTACCATGCAACCTGATTTGGCCATCATAAACGGGCCCTTAACTGATTCACTAAGACATAAAATTGAGTGTGCACAGTGATCTCTCATCATCAAATGCAAGGATATACACCTGACTGAGCCTGAGCAGGCACTGAAGGCACAGATAAGACAATAAGAAGAAAAGGTACAGATGCCCAGAAGTTTCCCCACTCCTGCTATACTACCTTCTTTTTCTCAGCCTACACCTGTGCCTTCATGGGAGAATTCTTTATTTTTTAAAAAGGTTGATTCTTGTATTCCACTCATTAGTGCCAGAAGAATCAAAATCCTTTGCAATTATATTATAATTCTGCCATCTCTTTATTTTCCAAACAGAAATCCTGCTGTTAGGTAAGCAGTATAAAAACTTAGTATAAAAACTATCTTTAGGCTCTGTGCTTTATTCATTCACTTTGCCTGCCTCCTTCATTTGCTGTTAGAACATGAGTATTAAAGCAAATAACTTTTCTTTATATGTTCCTATTATATAGCCACATTAACGTATACCCTAGTACATTTCAAATAAATCAATCAGAAGAATGATATGTAAACTTTTAACAGGAAAAAGATAAACTTTTAGCAGAAAAGTAATGAGTAGAATATTCAATTTATTACATTTTCAAACTCCCATATATTAAAATTTTCTCATTTACTACAATGTCCTCACTTTCTAGTAACATCTTTAGTAAAGGAAATAATCCTCTTTGACATATGGAAGCAGTAGAAAGTACATTTTGTGGTGAATTTAATAATTTTTAGGAATCTATTCAACCTGAAAAAACTACATTTTTCTTCCATTTGTAGGATGGTGTTTCATTAGTAGTGGAAAATATTTATCATAGTCTCTAAAAATATTGGAGAATCAAATTTCATTTCTCACTCTGCATAGGGTTTTTGTCTTTTTGTTTGGCTAGTTGCCAGTCTAAAGTAATAATACCACCTGTCTGCATACTCGTATATTGGATGAGTAACTCATTGCATCATATGACTGCATGTACTTTGATCACCATGAAAATTTTGCAGACCTTTTTAAAAATACTTTACGTGCATTTTTCCACTTAACCTTTACAACTGTCTCTCTCTTCTTTAAATATAGAAAACAGGTCACAATAAGTAAAACGACCTGTAAAATGGCAAATCTGTAATTCATATCCAGTTAATATAACTCCGATCCCCCTCTGCTTGTCATTACATCCTTATATTTGCAATTCATTTTACAATTTACAGTTGGCTTTGACTGGTTTAATTCTAACAGCTGAGTGGTAAAGTAAATTAAACTGCTATTATTTCAACCTTAAGATTTCAGCAAAATCAGAGACACAGAGCAGAATGATAGAATCAGAAATGAATAAAACATTTTTATAACAAATCTAGTTATCTTGATATCATCCAGATTATAAACAAGGGCTCTCTTGTTTACTTCCCCTTCACTCATTTTCTTTCCTTAATTTCTTTCTCTTTCTTTATCCCTCTATCTCTTGCTTTTCCTCCTCCTCCCACAACTCTTCACCTATTTTCAATATATGATATGTCATATTTTTTTTCTTCTATGGGAAAGAAACTGGATCTCAAATTGAAAATAATAGGAAAAGTAACAGTAGTGAAAACAGAAGTTCAAGATATGGGAGAAAAATCGTAAACATTAACCTTGCATATCCAAGAAGCCCAAGTCAATAATTTCCATTCAATTACATGATATAATTCTGAAAGCTGCAGTTACATGTGCAAATGATTAAACCCAGCTGCTTGAATCTAACTAGAAAAATTAATTAAAATACTGCCCTCAGTCTAGGAGAAAATAGAACATTCTGACCAGCAATCTTTCTCCAATTTGGATACAATTTTAAAACATTTGTATATGTATGTGTGTATATATATATATATATATATATAATTTCCCAAAGCAGAAGTCAATATTTTAGCTACAGATTACAGTATTAAATTCTTGACTCAAAGACAAAACTAATAATAGGAAACTGCAAAGTTTTATGCTTAGGTACCCAAGATTTTACATGAGTTGAGAATAAGAAGTCATTTGGAAGCTGTTATGTTATATTGAACTGGAAACAGCGAGCATTCCCATTGACACGAATAATCAAATTATTAACTCATTTACTTGTCAAATATTTATTGGTCATTTTTATGTGCCAAATTATTCTAAGCACTGGGGAATAAATAAAAACACAAATATATTTTCATAGTAAAGTAATTTTAGATTTAGATTACTTTTACAGTTAAGAAAGCTTTTTCTTCTCAGAAAATTTTCAGCTAAGAGTTTTTCAAAGATAGATTTTTTTTAAATCAACAAATCTTTTATACAGTATGAAATGTGAATTTTCCAATGACTATGAATGCTTAGGTAGTTTTATTATTTACAAAAATTTAAGCAAGTGCTATTTTTAACTGAATGCTTTTTTAAAGTTCCTTTTAACTTAATTCTCTTTTGTCAATATAGCATTTAGCAATGAACAATGTGATAACCTAACAATAAAGAAGTAATATCCGGGCTGACTCCATTGCCAAGTGGTTAAAGGAGCTGGATCCCACATGGCCAACTATGGCTTAAATCCCAGCTTCAGAGACTTGAAAAAATAAGCCTGACATGTGCTCAAATTGCTGGAAGACTGGAAAATAAAGGAGAAAGGATCGTGGCGTTACCATGCCCATTCAGGGATGCTGTCTCCCTCTCTCTCTGTCTTTCTGATAAATGTACATGCCCTTTGGTGATTTAATAAAAATAAATTATGTTCTAGAGTCTGCTAGGCTAGGTCCAAATTCCAGCATTGTCTCATAACTAGTATATGACCTTGGTCTAATTAGTTAAGCTCTCTCTCTCTCTTTCTCTCTCTATCATTGCCACAAGACGTGTATGAGACAGGGGGAGAAAGAGAGAAAGAGAGAGAGAGAGAGAGAGAGGCATCATCCATTAGGGTGTAATCAATCCTTATCCTCTACTTCTCCACCCCATCAGGATTGGGGGTACATAGTCACACGTGCCCAGTCTTGCCTTTTAAACCACCTAGCCAGGATTCGAATCGCATTTGCCACGTGGGATTTGGCTGCCAACATGGGGCACTTAACCACTGTGCTAGTTATCCTTTCTACATTTTAGTTTTTTATTCATAAACAAGTTACTTATAGGACTTGTCCATTATATTGTTGACAGAATAAAAGAGACACTATATTTAAAATATGTGGGCCATGCAAAAAGTAAAAACGCTACTATTATCATGATCTTAGGCAGTATTTTTTTTTTTTTTTGAGAGGTTTTCACTATAGGGCGCGTGCGCTCGCCAGACAGACAGAGAGAGCCATAGAGACAGAAAGTGAGAAATCACCCCCCGGGGGGATGGCCATGCCGCAATCCCTTCTCCTCCATTCTCCTCTCGGGATCTTGGGCACGCATGCACACGTGCCCGGTGTGAGTTCTAAGCCACCGGGTCTGGGACATGAACCGTTTCGACTACGTGGGAATCCAGCGACATAGCCATTACGCTAACTGCTGGTTCCCTCAGGCAGTATTTTGAGCTGAGCGTGTCCTCCAACCTAATGACAAAAATTAGAACTTACTATTATAAGAAATATAAGATGTCAATTATGTTTTGGTAGGCCATATGAGAACTTTGCTTCTGTATATAACATAGCCTATAGGTGCAGTCAATTAGTCTAGTCAATAATGTGGTCCCAAAATTTGGTCAAGCGAAACAAGCAATAGCCACAGCACTTTCCAGACAACATAAAATACTGGTATGCTGTGAAACAAACAGTTCTTTCATTATGCTGACATCCCTGATACAATCTAGAGTTACCTCTAGTATGCTGCCTCAAATACGTGGTGAGATGTTGTGATGTGAAATGATAAAGAACCATTGTGGCACGCATCTTACTTAGGCTAAAGCTTCTTCAGTGTAGTGGAAGAGCCCGGGTGTGTCATAAATGGATATAGGAGGTAGTTCCAAAGAGGTAGGGAGAGAAGACTAGGAGGGCATATAGACTTATAAAGCACAATAAAGAATTTCTTGGTGGCTTTGGGTTCTGTTTGTAAAGTTCTATTTTAAATTATTATTTGTTAAATTATAGAATAGTTGAGACCAACAGAAATAAACAAACAAAAAACACTAGTTGAGGCAGAAAGGACAACTAGTTATTTCTAAAGAGACATATAAATTATAGGCCAGAGATTAATTTCAGGAATTATGTTGGTTAAATCACTCTTTGTAAAACAACTGTAAATCAGATCTTTAAGATATTATTTCTTTTGAGAAAGAACTTCAATTTCTTATAAATAAATTTGTGACATTTGACTGTTTGACGAATGGAGATTGCCTACAAACTGCCAGTTTTAAATAGCCATGAGTCCAGTTCACTCATATAGTTAAAAAGCTGTATTTAATTATTTTTATTTTTTTTAATTAAAAAAATTTTTTGGAGAGGTTTTTGCTATAGGGCACATGCGCTCACCAGAAAGACAGAGAGAGACAGAGAGATAGAAAGTGAGAAATCACCCCCCAGGGGGGATGGCCATGCCACAATCCCTTCTCCTCCATTCTGTTCTTGGGATCTTGGGCACACATGCACACGTGCCCGGTGTGAGTTTTAAGCCACCGAGTCCAGGACAGGGACCACGGTCGACTATGTGGGAGTCCAGCAACATAACCGTTACACTAACTGCTGGTCCCAAAAGCTGTATTTATGTTCTTTTAATTAGAGTACAAGTTTCTCCCTTGATACTCAATATTATAGATAATACTTGAGCTTGGAAAGCCATAATGAATTTCTGGTGACAGTTAAGAGTATGGGACTGTGGGAATAGTTACCCTCAGCAAGAAAGCCAAAATTGTGTGTCTATAAATAGATTAACATAATTTTATGTGTTCTTCATGTTATTACTAACTGGCAATAAAACCTTATTAGAGATTCACAGTGTATGAAAATTTTAACAGATTTTATTATTCTATATAACACAGTCACATTTATGGCTTATTTACTTTTGTATAACTACTTGCCAACTACTCTTGATCTAGCCATTATAATTATGGGTCAAAATACCATTTTTGCCCTCAAAAAGTGACTGGAAGATAGGCAGTGCTAGAAAATGGATGTTTTCTCTTTATTCTCACTGAGAAGAATAGAGTTTCTCCATAATTTGATTTTCTCCAAAATTAAACACTGAGGCATATATTGCATTAGATCTTGTGGGTAAGGTTGTCAACATGAAAATCATGATGTTGAAGGGAAATTCATCCTCTCCTCAACAGAGATCATCTCAGGAATTATTCTGTCTGGAGGGTAATTCTTTCCTCATTGAACATTTGAATTTCTTTTATGTTTTTATTTTTATTTTTATTATCATCATAATCTTCTTTATATTACATTGGATTACATATAACTTTATAGTGTATTACATTGCTTTATCAAAAGGGAATGCCATGCATGTCAGTCAATACAGAGACATTAATCTCCCTGCTTTGATTTAAAAGATCTATTCGTTGTTACATTTTTAAATTTAGATATAATTTATTCATTTTACTTTCTGTGCTGTATTTTGTATGCCTATAAAGCTATACCATTATTTTCTTATTACTAGACATTTCTTTTATTTCCAATTTTACCCTAATAGAAACTGTACCTGTGGGCAATACATATCTCTGTCATAAATATATAAGAATTTATCTAGGTAAATAAAGCATTTAGAAAAAAAGAGTTATAGGTCTTAGGCTGCTCTTTAAAGTGGTTGAAACTTTACAGACGAACAATAGTTAATTTCCTAGTTATTCAAATTCTGATAAACTTGATACTATAAACTTTCTGACAGTGCCTAATAATGTTCATGTAACGGTATCACATTATTGTTTTAATCATATATTTTTAAAATTTAATCCCTTTATTTCATGAGAGAGAGGGAGAGAAAGGCATAAAGAGAGAAAGAGAGAAGCACCTTCTACAGAGTTTCAGGCCAGCGATTCATCCCTCTACACCAGTCTTACCCACCCAGGCAGGGTCATGCATACGTGCATATCCACCCTGCATGTAGAAGTCGACTTGGGAACTGAACCCCAATCTTCCTTGTGGCTTTTGGCCATTGTGGCTATGCTTAGATTTTTTTGTTTACCTTTTTGATGACAATTTGTGTTTTTTTTTTTTTTCTGGAAATTGCACACCTGCAATATTATCCAGTTATTTTTTTCTTTGTCATTTGCATACTGATTTGTAACAAATTCTGTACAGATTATATAAATAACGATTTTATGCATTGTTTATCAATTTCATGCATTGAAAAATCTCTCTTCCCTCTGTGTAGTTGGTCATTTAACTTCATTACACTATCAGGTGATCTTATGCTGTTGCCCTCTCCTTTGCATATTTGGAAGCAGTTTGTATAGTTACAGAAGCAATCACATGTATAAGAGTTAAATGAGAAAAATGTGAATTACTATTCATGTTCCTATATCACAGGTATAATTTGGTATCATTTACAGTGAAGATTAAAAGACTATGCTAAAGTGGAAGAAGCTAGATGAGACGTATTTTAGATTCTTCAAGTCACATAGTCTTTGTTCATGGCTAAAAAAAGACAAGTTTTTTCAAAAAATTGACCTGTATAGTTAACTATATTAAAAAATGCTATTAAAATAATCAAACCAAAAAAGAAAAAAAAAAAAAAACGTTTAAGGACTGGCCCTGTAGTCTATAGTTAAGAAACTGGATTCCATGTGGATGGACATGGTTTAAACTTTAAACCTCAGTGGCTTGAAAAACTTGCTAGGTATGTGTGTGTACATTACCAAAATCCTGTCAGAATGAAGAATTCTGGAGATGGAATTGTGCATTACCACACCCCATAGATGGGTGATATCTTCACTCAACCCCTTTTCTCTCTGGCAAGCACACACACCCTCTAGTAATAAAAACAAACAAACAAACAAAACCAAAAAAAAAAAACCAAACCCATACGAAAAAACTTAATTATGCTACTGTGGGAATACGTTCAATATATAGTTAGATAATTAAAATTGCTGGGACCAGCAGTTAGTGTAACGGCTACGTCACTGAACTCTCATGTAGTTAACCACGGTTCGAGTCCCAGACCCTGTAGCTTAAACTCATGCTGGGTGCGTGTGCGTGTGTGCCCAGGATCCTGAGAGAGGAATGGAGGAAAAGGGATTGCAGCGTGGCCATTCCCCTTGTGGGGTGATTTCCCGCTTTCTGCCTCTTTGCCTCTCTCTGTCTTTTTGGCTGGTGCAAGTGCTCTGTAGCAAAAACCTCTCCCCCCCCAAAAAAAAATTGCTGTCTAAGTAATTTAAGGTACAGTGAAACAGTTATTTTGAAACTGCCCAAGTTCAGAAGTTCCAAAGTTCATTAATTTAGAAACTTTTCTAAGTAAATATTAATAAAACTAGTCCAATTCTCTAACTTCTATAGTCTAAGCCATTTAATAGCTTTCCATTATTCTAACATAACAAATCTAATCATTGACAGGTCATTCATGAAAACTAAACTGGAAGGGGGGAAACGGAAACAATGCAGTAAGAGTAGGTTTTTAGGAAGAAGAGTTGATCTGCATCAGTCATGTACAATTAAACCATGCCTATAATCAAAGTACAGTAAACCCCAGAAGTCCAGTCCTGATTATCTGTGAGTTAGTGATGTGTGAGATGAGATAGTCAAGGTGGTAATGTGAATGTAACCGTTTGATCAAAGCCAAGATCATTCACTAGCTTCTAGTGATTTAAAGGGTAGTAAAATTTCACTATGGAATTCTAGTGTACTGAACACACCGTACAGCTATTTTACTATAAGCTATCAATGATATTTAGAGTAGAGTTATTTGTTTCAGGTCTCAAATTCAAATATAATCCACTATGTGCATAGTAATTTTAGGGGTGATATCTTCCCTCAGGGTCCTGTGTATTGTCGTACAGATGAAGCTCAAGGATGTCCCACTTAGGTAGAAACTGAGGGTTGAAATTTAGCCCAACTTGTTTGCCACATCTGTACCTTGACACACAAAGCATTGTACACTAGAAAGGTTTTTTGTTTTTTTCTTGTAATTTCACAAAAATCACAGATGAGCTCACGTAAAATGACAGATTAAGTCTTTAATTTTTTCCCCCATTATCAAAATTCTATTACACTTTCCTTACATTGCTCATCAAGTATTAAAAGTCAATAGCATAGAGAGAAAATGCCTGTGAAACGTCTAGGGTACCAAACAATGTCATTATAAGGAATTAGCACCCTCAAGATTTTATCATCTGAAAAATGCCGAATCACCCATCCTTCCAGACCACATTTCTAATGAATTGATTTATAGGTTAATCTCAATATTCCACCAACACTTCAACCCAGTATAATCAAAACCAACTTTATTATCTATTTACTCTAAGATGTTCCTCTGTGTCTGTGACATTCTTTCCTACTTTCAGCAAAATTAAATATACTTTTTATCTCAATATGAACTTTAAAGATGGGATGATAAACTCTTCTCATATCGGGGTCAGCAGGTGGCATAATGGTTACATCGCTGGACTCCCACATAGTTGATAGCAGTTTGAGTCCCACACCTGGCACTTAAAACTCATGCCAGATGTGTGTGCATGCATGCCCCAAAACCCTAGAGGAGAATGGAGGAGAAAGGATTGTGGCATGGCCATCCACTGTGGGGGGTGATTTTTGCCTTCTGTCTCTCTATCTCTCTCTGTCTCCCTATCAAGTGCACACACCCTATAACAAACAACATTCTTATATCTACACTTAGAAGCAGAGCCTCTTCAATTAAAATAATTTGCTAAAAATCTACATTTAAATCTTTCATTTGAAATACTAACTCTATTATAAATTATCATTTCTACTTGGAAATACATGTGGATTCTTTCCTACACTGATAAAATTGTTCATTCACATCATTTAAATTGCTTTAATTTTTCCATATTTAGGTATTTAAATATTTGAATGGACTATAATCTTGTTTATTATTCTTCCATATCAGAATTTTCTGATTGACTTTCAATGGTTACTTTATGTAAAAATGTTTGATTCACCTTACTTGCCTCTTCCAAAATATGTAGATTATTATTGGAATAAAAATGAGAACCAGCCAATGGTGTGGTGGTTAAGGCAGTTAGATCCCACAGGGCCAACTATGCCAGTTCAAGTCCTGGACACAGCAGCTTGAGAAACAGGCTGGGTGTGTGTGTGTGTGTGTGTGTGTGTGTGTGTGTGTGCCCAAGATCTAAAGGGGGGAATAGAGGAGAGGAGACTGTGGCATGGTTATCTGCCTGGGGGGTGATTTCTCACTTTCCCTCTTCTAGTAAGCACACACACCCTGTAGCCAAGAAATCAAACCAAACCAAATCAAACCCAAACAAAAGAAAAATGATCTCTAATGAAGTACCAATAATATTTTTGGTAGAACATAAACCAACACAATAGATGCTAGAAAACCATGCAAACTATTTTTCAATATGAAAGAAGTTATTAAAAACAGAATTTTTATATTCAGCAAATACACAACTAACAGCAAAACAAAAAGATTTTGAAATGTATAAATCATATTGTTAGACATATAAATATCTATTAAGAGGTCTATAGATATTAATAAGTTAATCTAGTAGACAACTGCTAGTAATTATGCTTCACCTAGAAGAAAAATGAACTCAGAACACAGATAAGATTTATCATCTGTTGACGAGGATGTGTATGGTGATCTCAACTGGGCTGTACAGAGGTGTGTATCATGCTGGGTAAAGTCTCTTCACAATCTAAATGATGTATAATAATTTAATGTATGAATAATAATAAATAAATGAATTTTAAAAAATAAATTGTTTATTAGAAAAAAATGTAAATATCAATATGAATTTGACTATTAATCTAATACAGGTCTAATTAGAAAGTAGAGAGGGCAGCAGGCATTGTGTGCAATTTGATGTGATGTAGTATGAGCTACACAGCATCATCTACTAATTTTCCCGGAATGTAAATCAAGTCTTTGTACCTAAGTAGCAATTTTTAAAAATAAAATACAAAGAAAAAAAAAGTTAAATGATAGCATGTTGAAAAAATAAGGTTAATTCGAGGATGGGACATCCTACAGTATAAATAGCTTGGTTTTTCAGTAAATCCAGTATCATTGTAAATAAAATACTGTTCAAAATTAACCAGAGAGATATATCAATCTAAAGTGATTTAAAACTTAATTGGATCCTAGTACAAACAAATAATTGTACAAGATAGGTATGAATGCAATAGACTTGAGATTGTTTAGGAGAATATCATTATGTTTTAGAGATGAATGATTATACTTTTCAAAATGTGCTTTAAATAATTTCATAAAATAAAGTGTGAATACCGTGACTTGTGCAGGAGCAGATGAGGTAGATAATAATAGGATATAGCTAACTTCTTTAAGAAAAAGTAATAGTTGTATATCTAATTCTTTGAAATAGAAGTTTGAAGGGCTGGAGTTGTAAGCTAATGGTCAAGGGAAACTGGATCTCATTTGGATGACCATGGTTCCGGTCTAGTCCCCAGCAGCCTGAAAAACACACCGGGTATGTATATATGCCTGCATCTACAAATGTTGACAGGGTAAAGGAATGAAGAACGGATGGTGACATGACCATGGCCCACTGGAAGGTATTTATTACCTCTCTGCCTCAGTGTGGTGAGTGTACACACCTTCTGAATATTAAAACAAAATTAGAAGCTTGGAAATAAATATGAAAAAATGTAAATGGTTGTTAACTCAGAACGTTTAGTTACTCTCCGCAAACATTTTTACTTTGTAAAAAAATTTTAAGTAAAATTTTATAGTAAATAAATAAATGTAAATGCATGTTAATATACTGATGAAAATACCCTTATGCTTAATAGGCACATATGTGTGTGTGTCTCTGTGTGTGTGTGTGTGTGTGTGTGTATAAAGAGAATATATTGAATATCCAAACAGTAGATTAGAATTATTATCTCGGTCAAGTTAGATTCATGGAATGATGAGAAAGTCAGTTTGTACTGCATATCTCTTTAACTAAACAAATTTTTACCATGTAAATGTATAGCCAGACCAAAAAATAAATTGTTTGAATAGTTGAATGAGAAAAAAAATGAATAAACACATAAAAATAGAGAGCTCATAGATGTAATATAGTACAGGTATGAAAATGTGTATGAGGAGAGAAGGAGTAGAAATTAATTCTGAATCAAGGTATCTAGCAAAGATTCTTACTAGAGTTATTATTTGAGTAATATTATTATGAAAAATTACTTCTATTTTTAATAAATACTATATGGTGGCATAAAAGTATATGAAACCAGAGAAGATAATAATGTGGTCTGGTATCTTTTGAAGTTTGGGCCAGTTAATTTAATGTTTTGAAATATTTAATATCAAATAATGCACTTTCTTCTTATTTGCACTAATCACATACTATTGTCTCAATTTTACTTAAACCTTTTCCTAATGTATCAAAGCATTTCTTTAGGTAAACAACTAGTTGAACTAAATGCTCAAATTCTGAGTATCTCGCATTTAGATATATGTATTAACTTATGTTTTATAACATATTCATATTTTAGCTTGTCATATTTTTAATGATTTTGTCTGCTTTTTAATTTTTTGTGTGAATTTCATTTTATTTACATTTAATCACTGTACATTTTATATGTTAAAAATCTTTCTATGTTACTTTTTACTCTAATTTGTGATGAGTGCTTCTATTTATAATTCTGAAGTTTTACAGTTTTTCTTATATCTCATACATTTTTCATTATTTTTAAATTTCATTTATGATTTTATAGTTTTGTTTTCCTACTGTACATATACTATATATTATAAACTATATATTTTTTTAATCTTTAAAAATCAGGTACTGAATTTCTATTCTGAAAATTAAGATAATGCTCTGATATTTTCTTGGAACTTAAGAAATGCCAAATCTGACATGAATAATCTGTTAAATAAATACAACTTAAAAGATTCCAGTGTAGATTTATGCATGAGCATATTAATTGCATTATTATTTTAAAATGTGAAATAACTAATGCCACATAGCATACAATGAATTGAAATTAGGACACAAATGCTATTTCTTGTTTTTTTTTAAGAAAAACTTTTACTATGGGGTGTGCGCACTCACCAGAGAGACAGAGACAGAGACGGAAAGACAGAAAGCGAGAAATCACCCCCACCCTGGGGAGGATGGCCACACCACAGTCCTTTCTCCATTCTCCTTTCAGGATTTTAGGTACACACTCACATGGATCAGCATGAGTTTTAACCAGCCTGGTCTAGGACTCAAATTGCAATTGTCTATGTGGGAAACCAGTGAGCGATGTAAACATTTCCCCAACTGCTGTGCCTAAATGCTGCTATTTCTATATAAAAGAATAATCAGGTGGTATGGTGGTTAAGGCTTTGGCTCATACATGGCCAACAACTGTTTGAGTCCCAGACCTGTTTGCTTTCTCACATTCTCGCTTTCAGGTCAAATTTAATAATAAGAAGAATAACAAATAAAATTAAATAAAAATAATTCCTTAAAAAAATAGGGTATAGACAGATAGGTAGACCATATGTATGTCCATGATAATTACACTAAATAAATACTTAATGATTTTTTTGAAATTGCTTATGATATTGTGTTAAATACAAGCATGTTTTAAATTTAAATTTTAATTTAAATAACATAAATTTTAAAGTCATGTCTGTATATATACAAATATTATTACAGACAGACCCATAAAAAAGTATCAAATGGAACTGTTAGAGCTGAAAGCTACAATATAAGAAATCAAAATCTCCCTTGAAATATAAAAAGCAGATTAGATCATGCAGAAGATAGATCTTGCAGAAGATAGATTCTTAGATTTAGAAGACAAAAACCTCTGACCCAGAAAAAATTTTAAAAAGAATGAAAAAAATAACTAATCATGGAATTTGTCTGGAATCATAAAAGTCCCTGCATTGCCAAAGCAATCCTGTGCAAGAAGAGTGGAGTAAGAGGCATCTTACTCCCTGAACTCAAAATTTATTACAAAGCTTTGATTACCAAAACACCATGGTATTGGCAAAAATAGACATTTGGCAAAAATAGACATTTGGACCAATGGAAGAGGATAGAGAACCCAGAAATAAACCCCAAAACATGCAGCCAAATGACTTTTGACAAAGGACACCAGTCAATCCGATGGGGAAAAGAAAACCTCTTTCTTTACCAAATGGTGCTGGAAAACTGACTATCTGTCTGCAGAAAAATGAACCTAGACTCCTATTTCTCACCATTAACAAAAATCAAATTAAAGTTGATCAAAGATCTAAACCTAAGACCTCAAACTATAAAACTACTGATGGAAAACATCGGAGAAACTGGAAAACATTGGAGTATGCAAAAACTTCTTAAATATGATGCCCCCCCCCCAAAAAAAAAGCATAGGCAATAAATCCAAAAATAGACAAGGAGGATTACATCAGATTAAAAAGTTTCTGCACAACAAAAGACACAGCATTAGTGTGAATTGACAACCTTGAAATAGGAGAACATTTTTGTAAACTATACCTCAGATAAGGGACTGATAACAAGAACACATAGAGAACTTAAGCAACTTACCTGAAAATAAATGATCAACCCAACTAAAAGATGGGATAATGAGCTGAACAAACAATTCTCTAGAGAAGACATACAGTCAAAAAGCATATAAAAATGCTCATCATTTTTTGCTCATCTCTCATCATAAAGGAGATACAAATCAAAACTACAATGACATACCACCTAACCCTAGTCAGAATGACAAAAATTAAAGAAATAAAAAATGGTAAGTGCTGGTGAGGCTGTGGTGAAAGGGAACGCTCTTACACTGTTGATGGGAACGTAAATTAGTATGACCACTGTGGAGAACAATATGGAGTTTCTTTAAAGACCTACAAATAGAACTGCCATATGACCCAACAATTCCTTTCCTGAGTATTCAAAGGAAGGGAGAATATTCAGTCAGAAAAGTGTTTGCACATCTATGTTTTTTGTGGCATTATTCACAATTACTAAGACATGGAACAAACCCAAATATTCACAAACAGAAGATTGGTTTGATAAAGTATGACACATATACTTTATGGAATATTAGTCATAAAAAACAAGACCTTGGCATTTTGTGGAAAGTGAATAAATATGGAAGATTTACTGCTGAGTGAAGCAAGCCAGGCTATGAAAGAGAGACATTTTATGTCTCCACTTAATATATACCAACTGTCCACACTCTATGGTGGAAACTGAAAAATTATAGAAGTGTGGAAAATGGTTATGGATACTGGAAATAGCATAGGAAGGGGATGGGAGAAAGGGGAGAGTTATTGAAAAGGAACTGAGGAGAAAATAGTGAGATAAGACACTTATGGGACACAGAAATGAATGAATATCTGTGATAATGTGTTTGATATTGACAACTAGACTTGGGTGCAGTGTATTCTTGTTGGGTAAATTCACTTTACAAGTTGTAGTGATGAATAGTGATTGAATGTATAAAATAAATTTTTAAAAAAGAGCTTTAAAACATTTTCTGAATTGGGTTGAATGTGAATAAATATCCAGAAGGTATTTTATTTATGAATATAAAGCAAAGAGCAGCAAGAATAGAAGAAAATCTCTACTTTAACACTCGTGTTACCCTTTATTTTAGCTTATTACTTTGAGCCTTAAATATCCCTAACTTGCCAATCTATTGTAAATTTTTAATGTCCTTTAGAAGCAACCAATAATATATTATTCAATTTTGTTTTTAGTTTTAGAAATTTATTTTTCTCTATGGCCATAAATTACAAAATTCTACCCTTAAGCAAACAAACAAACAAATCTCTTCTGTGTTTTCTATTAACTATGTACATCTACAATGCAAATTTTAATGAGCCAAATCTCAAAAATGTGCTTGTGAAACATTGCCTAATATTATTAGTTTTTTTAAAAATAAAGAATTCATTAAAAAGGAGAGGAAAAATTTACTGTATTTTGGTGAGATTTTTCTAAAACTTTTCATTTCCATAAATTTGCATACCATGTGACAAATCAAACCATAAGAAAGCATATAAACATTTCTTTAAAAAATAATGTCAAATAATTTTCTAGCTGCTTTCTTCACATATAAATGTACTATCAACAAAATGGAATAAATTCAAAGATGTGTGTGAAGTATTTTATGTGAGTGGAGTCCTAATATTTGGCAATGAAAACTGCTAAAGTTTATATGGACATTTGTTCCTTAAAAAATACACTGTTCTCAGGTGATATCAGTATTCAGTAAAAACGTTTAAATATTCAAACATTTTTCAGATTTCTCTTCTCCCCCACAAAAAGAATTTACTAATTTTAAATGTTTGTATTACCTAAATTGGTAACTCTGAACACAGTTTTTCTTCTCAGCAAATAGATCTTCTCTTACATCATACTTAAATTCCTTCTATCTGTCTTATCTATTTTTAATATTGGTTACATAAAACTTAAGATAAATTAAGATATTTAAGATAAATTTTATGTAACCAGTATTAAAAATAGATAAGACAGATAGAAGGATAAATAAAAATATTTCATTACAATTGCCTTCTTTTTAAAATATGATTGCTTTGGGACCAGTAGTTAGCATAATGGCTATGTCGCTGGACTCCCATGTAGTCAAACACAGTTCACATCCTGGACCCTGTGGCTTAAACTCACGCCTGGCACATGTGCGTGTGTGCCCAAGATCCCGAGAGGATAATGGAGGAGAAGGGATTGCGGCATGGTCATCCCCCCGGGGGGTGATTTTTCCCTTTCTATCTTTCTGTCTCTCTCTCTCTGTCTGGCGAGTGCACACACCCTATAGCAAAAACCTCTAAAAAAAAAACCAAAAAAACATGATTGCTTCTGATTTTTAGAACAATTTAAATTAAAGATGGAGTATTAGGGATGAAAATAAATTCTGTGCTGCATAAATACCTTACATATTTTAAAATGAATATCTCATTGGAATTAAAATTTATACATTAATTTTATGACCCTCATTTCCTGGAATTAAAGTTTGGACATCCTCTAGCTGGATAGAGGAGTAACAGAACCCAGAAAGGGCCATTAAGGGGCACACAGAGGTGTTAACTGACACCAGCCAGTCACTGGGCAGAAGATGCTGATGGAATAATTAATTTACTGGCTCAACTAAATATTTATACTCAGTCCTTAGGTGCATAATAAAATAATTGTACATCAGTTGTAGATATGAATAAGAGAAAAGACAAATATGACAGCACTAATTTTTGTATATAATATTTTATTTGAGATTTTAGAATCTTTCACATTTCAAATTAGAAAATATCTTGCATTAGTTTTGAGCACCTTAATTCTCATAGTATACTATTTATTTCTGCTTTGTTGAATTCATGATATGCTCTATTATTGATAAATTCCCCTCAAGTTGAAGAGAAAGTCTACTTTGGTTTGCTCCAAAATTTTGTTTCTTTTTCCTCTACAAAACAGTTTGGTATTACCATAAGCATAGTTTTATTACATTTCTATTTCCTTATATCCATAGTTTCAGTAAATATGGTTTTCTATTTCTACTTTAATTTTACCAGTATAAACATTATATTTTTGAAGAAATTTAATTTAAATAGAACTTATTTTGGTCAATGAATAATCCTGTGATATATTTTTACTTAATTTTCTTTTATTGTTATCTATCAAACCTGTTTTAAAGAGAAAAGAAATAAATCAAGGAGAAAATTCAGTAATGGTTATTAAATATCAGAAAATATTCATATATTACAAAATTTGTCTTTACACTAAATTCTTAAAATGAAGGTATTACCCTCATTAAAATGATGAAATGTGGGGACCAGCAAATGGATTCCCACATAGTTGACCACAGTTCTAGTCCTGTACCTGGCAGCTTAAATCTCATGCCTGGCATGTGTGCATGTGTGCCCAAAATCCTGAGAGGGAGAAGAAGGGACTACAGCATGGTCATTCCTCCTGGGGGTGTTATTTTTTACTTTCTGTCTCTCTGTCTCTCCAGTCATTGCATGTACCCTATTGCAAAAATCTCAAAAATAAAAAAAAAATGATGAAACATTGGAATATTTATATAGGGCCATTCTAATATAGGAAATTATCCTGAATCTTATTATCTTTATACTGGGACTTGAACTTTTACTGGATTGGATGATGCATAATTATTAAAATAAACAGTATATATAGACATGTTATATTATGTTATATATTATTTTATTATATATTATATATAATATATATCAATATATAATATATATACATATTTAGTTAAATTTCTCTTATTTCTTGCTAATCTTTCTTCCATTTCTCTACATGCCATATGTGTTGTGAACTCTAAAGAATGTCTACTTGATTGAAATGCAACATAGATACCATTATGATATCATATTGCATTGGACTCAAAAATAACTCTTGGTCCTGTGATTTGTAGGGTAAGCCCCGTTATTTTATTCTTTTTGTTATTTCCTTTAATGACTGCCTACCTTTCATATTATTGGTTTTTCATATCTGCTGACAAAAGTTTCTATGCATCCTCCAGAATCATACATCTCTGAAATGTACCTTTCCTTGCTCTGTCACATGCATTTAAATGTTCCTGTTAGGTTATTTATTATCACAAATAATAATTTAATATTCACCATTTCATATCTACTAAATAATCGTATGTGTGAATACTAAAATATTAAAATTTAAATGGTAGAATTAAAAGTATATTTTTAAATTTGAATATAAAAAGATGTCAACAAAATAACAAAATACTATTATAGTTTATGTTCAAAACATATAAAGAGAAGCACCTGTAACTCTACACATTTTCCAGCTGTGGGTTGTATTTTTTTAAAATATTTATTTAGATAGTTTGTTGTCATAGGATGTGTACTCAAAGAGAGATATAGTGACAGAGAGAGGGAAAGAAAAAAAATCACCCCTCCAGGGGAGATGGCCAAGCTGTAGTCCCTTCTCCTCCATTCTCCTCTCTGGATTTTGGGTGTGCATGCTTATGCACCCAGCATGTTTTTCAGGCAACCAGATCCAGGATTCAAACCATGCAGTCAGCAGTGTGGGATCCAGTTCTTTAACCACTATGCTACCCACTGGCCCCTGTTCTATATTTTTTATAATAATAGCTCATCATTAATTATATTGAGAGATGTATAGGCCAATTGGCAGTGTAAAGTGCTTACTTATATAGAAAAGTTTGGGAAACTGAAGAAGTAACTTGGAGCACAATAGATCCTTAGTTAAAGAGGCATGAACACTTGCCTATAATTTAAGTAAAAAGGCCATTCTTATCATTCCTCTTGTTCTTTATCAAAGTTCAGATGAGCTCTATTTCTGTTGACAATGGAGACAATTTATCAACTGGTAAATGCTACTGAAGGTGAAGAAAAAAATTATTTTATCTCAACTGGAGTTTGGATGCAAAAGCATTAAAAAAATATTGACTCTGGAGCCAGACTGCCTGATTCTCAATCCTGACTCCACCATTTATTGTGTGGTCCTTGGCAAGTTAATTAACCACTCTGCTGTGGGTCTTATTTCACTAATTTTTAAAAGAGAAGAATGGTAGTATATAGACTTTTGTGATGATTAAAGCCATTTATAGAGATAGGCTTTTTAAGATTCCATATTTAAGTTGGTATTTTAAATATTTAAGCAAGTTTTTTGTCTTTCTGTGTTCAGATCATTTCACTTGGCATAATGTTCTTAGATTTTCCATACGTGTTGTCACAAATAACAGAATGTTCTTCTTTAAGGCTGAATAATATGCTGTTGTATATATAAACCACATTTTATTTATTTATTTATCCATTGTTAAACATTTAGGTTGCTTTTATATCTTGGAAATTGTGAATAATACTAAAATGTACAAAAATGTTAAATAAACCCCCAAAACCCTAGATTAGTACTGAAAGCAAAACAAAATAATAAGAGGAAAGAAAAGGAATATGAAGAGTAAGAATTAAACAAACACAGGAGTATGTAGCATTCTTAGAACAGTGTCTGCTATGGGTATTAGGTAGCAACTTTGATTTCATATAATGTATTAAAATAATTCTAATCCATTTGAATTAAATCATAACTATATTAACCAGTAGATAGATATTTATTGGTGTTACATTTTGTGATACAAATAGCTGTATAAAATAAGATGAAATACATTAAAAATTATAGATGCATTTTATATATATATATATATATACATACATACACACACACATATTTATATTTATATATACACCTTGCTTTTGAATCACTTACAGTTCGTTAGAGTCAAGGAATGTATAACGAAATGCAGCACATATAAGTGCCAAATTTGTTCCATAGTCTAAGACATGGATTTTCCATATCATAGTAGAAATACCATGATGGTAGGAAGTCAATGGCCACCTAAGATGTGAAACCAGACTGCAATGTGAGATCTGTGAATAGCTAAACTTTCTTTCTTATATCATTTATTATTTACATGAATTGTTGTGTATCTTTCTAGGGTATGATATGAATTTTCAAAGCATGCATACAGTACGTGATTGTAAAGTCAACTGTGTATCCATAGTCATCAAACAATTACACTTTTAAAAGTAAATTCTTGTATGTGGATCTCTTTTGTTAAAAGAAAGAATGAGATAGGTCTTAGCCTGTTACTGTGTTTCTCACAGAAATACATTGAGACTGCTTGGTTTATATTGAATGGAATCTTATTTAACCTAAAATTCTGATGGCTAGAAAGTCTAAAGACATGAGACTGGCATCAGTTTGGCTACATCACAATCTGCCAAACAGAAACAGAGAGGATGTCAGGCATGTTCCGAGAGAGCACGGTCTGTGTTCCGTGTGTGGCTCTGTCTGCCTCCTTTCCTGTCCTTATAAGCCCACGAGGATGCAGTCACAAGGGCTCTGTCTTATCCTCTTGACCACTAATCTTGCAAACGCCCCACCACTCAACATAATAATCAGATAAAGAGTTTACCCTTTGACTCCCAGTACAATCAGACCTTAACACATGAATTTTGAAGGACACCAAAACCATAGCAAGATATTAAATTACCCAAGAGGCCTTCCAGCTCTAAAATTCCATTTGCTTAAATCTATGAACAAGCTCTGCAGGTATTCAGAATAATGAGGATTAAAATGAACAGTAGTAATGAAGGTGATTGCTACATAAAAGAAAGACTTAAACTGAATATTCACATTTAAGTTCAAGTAGGAATTATTTTCCAGAGAATTGTGCTGTGTAATTGTGTTTATTTTTACTGTACTTGTTATTATTTTCATATATTTGTCAGTAAGGAAGTGCTGGGTTTTACATTAAATGGCTTCATTGTTATTTAATAGCATTCTTAAACTACACAATCACAACTTTTAATAGCTAATTTTAATATGGTTTGTCATTAGTATAACCTCCTATGAATCATCAGCGTGGTTTCTTTGCTTACTTGTTTCCCAAGTAATCCAATACAGTTTTAAGGACTGCAAATGGAATACTACAAAATATTATGGGAACTATCATATACAAGAAAGAATTCTTTTGTGACAAGCAGAACTAGAACAATCAAATAGGTTTTTGTCTTTTATTTATAAATTGAGCCATTGGTACAAGTTTAATAGCATAATGGATATTAGTTACACATTGTGGCTGCTCAGCGTCTTCCACATAGTCTTTCTGTGTGTAGGGGATGATCATATTGTGAGTATTACTACAGAGAAGGAGTCGGCATGTGATTTTGACTATCCCAGTCAGATGAGCACCCTCCCCTCAGAAAACAAACAAAAATCCTAATATAAATCGAGAACAACTTGAGAAAAAGGCCTTGAAAACACTACATCCTTGAAGTAGAGGAAATGCATGGCTTTCAAGATATTAATGAAAGAAGTAACAGTGATGAGGTCACAGGTTCCTCTTCTGTTTTGTCAGCTGTGGTATCGATGACAGGAAGAGGGGATGTACAGTAGCTGATGCGAAGCACGTGTTACCCCTGGCCACAAACACTCAGCTCTGATTTTGATTTTCACGGATATACTGTGAAGCATCATATATGTTATACTTAATGATTATTATGCTAATACTACCCCAAATTGGTCTCTAAAGTTCACAATTGTGTATTCTCATTAATGTTTCTGTTTAATTGCTATAATCAAAAAGCCCAGAACATGTGATTATGCAAAATTTGTTTTCAATAGACACTTGTTTAAAAAAGTTGGCGTAATGGCTATGTCGCTGGACTTTCATGTAGTCGACCATGGCTTGAGTCCCGGACCTGGCGGCTTAGACTCAGGCAAGGTGCATGTACGTGTGTGCCCAAGATCCCGAGAGGAGAATGGAGGAGAAGGGATTGCGATTTGGCCATCCCCCCTGGGGAGTGATTTCTTGCTTTCTATCTCTCTGTCTCTCTCTTTCTGGTGAGCGCACACGCCCTATAGCAAAAACCTCTCAAAAAAACAAAAAAAAAAGTTTGGGAATATGACTAAAAGATGAAGATGATGCTTCAAGCGAAGATATCTGTCTCAACACAGAGATCAATAGAAGCAATCAAAGTTTTTTCTTCTTAAAGAAGAAGAAAATTCTCATAGTTTGGGAGATTAGAGAAATGTGTTACCTAACATATTTATTTTAGATGATGTGTAAATAAAAAAGACACTGCTGTCCAAGTTATAAATCAACATTATAGTTGATAGGAAAAACATCTTGGAGATTGAAAAAAATTAGCAACTTTAATTAAAGAATACATTTTGCAGGATATCATATTTTAATCTTATAATTTAATGTAAAAGCAGGCAGGCCTTACATATTCCATAAATGGTTGAAAATAACAGTGACATGGATTTCTGCTGTGTGCAAGAATTTACTTTTTAAAAACAATAAAGGGATTCAAAAAGTGCCTTGGAACTCTGTTTGTGTGTTGTAGAGAGAATTCAGCTTAAGCCTGATTACAGATAAATACCCGCCTTATTATATGTTTCACTGCATTTTTCTTGTGAGGAAAAAGCAAATCCACAATGCCACTCCACTAGCATCAGATCCAAAAATTAATCCTTTAAGTATCAGAACATAATAAGAAATTATAATATTTCTAAAAGAAATATTGACATTATCTTTTAAAATGTTGTTAAATGAAGGGTGAATTAAGACCTATTATCGTTTTATACACACTAATCTAGAGACATGAAAATAACTGTGTGTGTGTGTGTGTGTGTGTGTGTGTACATGCATCAAATTGTACATGATAATTAGATACAATTTTTTTTTTAAATTCATGTATTTCCCTGGCTGTAGATTTGAAGTACAGGCAATATATACATATATCTTCCATTCTTTGATGAATGGAAAGTTGAATTGAGGAAAAAAAGAAGGATGGGCAATGTGGACTCACACCTACTTTAAATGATTTTGCAGTGATTGTTTCTCTGATCACATTGTGCTTTTCCCAGATACTTGCTGAGTAATTCACTTGCCTCCTTGACATGTAGCCTTCTTGGAGAAGTCTGCTCTCACTATCCTGTTTCAGTTGCTCATTTCTCCACAGCTCAGATCCCTTGTAATCCATTTCATTTCCTAGCACTTATAAATGCTAAAATACATAATTTATTTATCAATTACACAGCACATCATATAATGTGTCTGCTCATTATGTAAGTATACATAAAGGAAGGATTTTTCTTCTATTTTGTATTCTAAATTCTGAGAATAGTTTGTGACATACAGTAAGGCTCTATATATTTGTTTGATATGTGAATTATACAAAAACATGTGGATAATAGATTCTTAAAGGACACAAGCATGAACAGAAAAACATGCAATTTTAACATTATATGCAATTATTATTAATTTAACAATGCACCTGTAAATTATGTGTGAATGGATACACTCCTTTTTGTATCAGCAAGGACAGTGTAATTTGTACTAATCTCAGTGTGGTCATATCACATACAGTATACATATTGCTTAGTTGGTTAGTTTGTTTTAAATATTTATTTAATTATGCTTTTTTTTTCTAAATGAGTACTGATTACTTATTTTAAAAATATAAATAAAAAGGATGAAAAAAGGACAAATTAATGAAGGGTGGAGGAAGAAAAATAAAGGGATGGCATATAAAGCAAGATTTTCCCCTAGAATTAACAAAATGACTAAGAGAATATAAAAAATCTAGGAAATATGCCTAAGAATCAGAGAAAGTGAAGTCAAATAAATTTCCCTGAATGTATCTAATTAGAAAAATTCTGTTCCTAAATTGGATCTATCTGCCTTTAACAATTGTTCATATCAATTAATTCATTTTTTTAGGGTTTGTATATTTAATGAACAAAATTCAGATTAGTTCCATACTCAAGTGGTTTATATACATTTAGATAGAAAGACTTAAATGCAACTAAACATTGTTTCTATAGAATATTTTAATTATCTCTTTAAAGCATGGTTTCTTGAAAGACCAACACTTAAATGTTAATTGATATTTTGTATTTGCAAATTCTATAATTCTATTTTTAAAATCATATTATCTGTGTATTTCACTCATTCTTTAGAATACAGAGTAACAGATTCTAGTTTGGAGTCTGACTAGAATTGATTTAAACATTGGCATTTAATCTCTTTTAATCAAACTGCAAGAGTCATGAAAATGGAAGAGATTAAAGAATATATCATACATATATTTATATTATATCTTCAAATTAAATGCATTAATATTTTTAATAAATTCCTATTAGCACTGTTATATATTGGAGGAAATGTTTGCAAAATAATTTTGGGAGATTTTTGCTTAGGGCATGTGTGCTTACCAGAGAGACAGAAAATGAGAAATCACCCCAATCAGGGGGATGACCATACCACAGTCCCTTCTCCTCCACTGTCCTCTCAGGATTTGGGGCATACACACACATGCACCAGGTATGTGTTTTAAACTGCTGGGTCCAGAACTTGAACTGCAGTAGACTGTGTGGGAATCCAGCAATGTAACTGTCTGCTGGTCAAAAAAATAATTTTAATTTATGAAAGCTCATAGGTATGATTTTTCAAGCAAAAAAGATATCATCACTTTGAGTTTTTTTAATTTACTTTTTATTTCATTTTATTTTATACATTCAATCACATTATTTAGCTTACCAAGTGCATATTTCAACATGTAAACATTTCTCCCTAGTCCAGTTGATAAAATTATAAAATTTCAATAGATAATACCGTCTTTCTTTGTCCCATTAATGCTTTGCCTCTGTATTTTTCTTCTAAATGTCCTTCCTCAGACCCTACTCTTCCACACACATTATATCTGGTATTTATACCCATTTACTGTGTTTCTATATCCTTTAGTCAATCAGTTTCAGTTGAAAGAACATTTTAAACTACATTTTTTTTTTTTTACTTAGAATTATAAATACTGTTACATAACTAGGAAAGCTTTTCAGATGAACCACATTTTTTTTTTCTTGTGGAAGAACTTCTTTTGTTCATGTTTTACCATTTCTCATTCGGATTAAAGATAATTTTTTCACTTGGTTGCCTTGCCCTTATTATCCTCCTTCAAATCTATTTTTCATGTTTTTGCTAAAGTTATCTTTTTTTTATATATTTCAGTCCTTCTGGTCATAAAATGATTTGTCCTTGCTGACATAAAAAAGCTGAAAGGCAGTAAAGCATACTGCTAATAAAAAGTTTTTAATTTATAACTTACAGAATATCAATACTTAATTATAACATAAATTCATGAGGAATGTATACATCTCTAAGACCATAATTAATAAAAAAAATTGTAATGATAATTTTTGAACAGTGGGCACTCATATTTTCAATTGTACCAGAAACAGTTACTCTATTATTAATTGAGAACATTTTCAACAGTGCATCTGCATAAATATGTTTGATATTTTTGGATAGCAAAATAAAAAAGACTAATTAAACATATATCATTATTTTTCTCCGATCCATATTCTCCCACTAAAAGTCATCTCTACGAAGTTTGTTCCTTTGGTTTGCGATTGTTAACCACAATTCAGCTTAAACCTTGTGTCTGCTAGTAGTAGGTAAAGGGAAACTAGGTAGTCTGGTTGAGCCCGACTTTTGGTTAATTCCAGACAGTTGTCTCAGAGGTTAACTGTTACTCTTACCTTGGGTTACTCTGAGATTGTAGTTTTGCTATCTTTGTCATTATTTCATTATAATTTTCTGTAACGTAATTTGGGCTCTCACTATCCTTGCTAATTTTTCCTGTTTAATTTGTATCTCTGAAAATGTTAATTGATCCCATTAACTTACTATCTGAGAATTTGTTATAATTAAGGGCCTGCTGATGACATATTTTTGCATTTTTGAGTTAGTACAATTTTATTTTCTAAAATATATAATCTAGTTATTTTAAAGAAGTGGGGGGCTGTAAGAAGTTGGGGGCATGTAAGACGTCAGCATGCTTTTTGTTTTCTAAAATGTGACCTTTTGTGCCTGCTCTTTTAGCCTATTTCTTCACTTTATCTGTCCTTAAGGCCCATCTTTGTTCTTCCAAAATTTCCCTATTATAACATTTGCCATGTTCTATTTTGATCACCTTTTAGTGTTTGTTTTTCCTACCATCGGATTTTAAGTTCCTTAGGAAAAAATATCTAGTTTGTATTTATTACAGTATCTTGAATGTTTGCTATCAATGGATTCAATTAGTAATGAAAGAATTAGAAAAATAAATTATTGCATGAATATTTTTTTAAGTTTATTTCTTTGAAGAAAGAAAGAGAGACACAGAGAAAGAGAGAGAGACATCTCTAATAAGGTCTTCATTCCTGAATCTACCCCCAGTATCAGCCAGCCCATCATGCATACCTATGCCTTAGTGCGTGGCATACCAGAGGAACCATGATACCCAAAACCAGGGTCTTTTCCTAGTAGGTCCAGTTGTGTTAACACTACATCACTTCCTCACCTCAATGAGTAAGTTTTAGAAGTTTTTGTTCAAATGAAACTTTCCTGTTGCAGTAGCCATGGAGATGCAACACTTGAAACTCGAAACTCTTTTAAGTAAATAATTTCAGGGGACCACCAGATGGTATAATGGTTACATTGCTCGACTCCTTACATAGTCTACCACATTTGAGTCTCAGATCTAATTGCTTAAAATTCACACCCAATTGTGGGTATGTGCCTGCCCAAAATTCTGAGAGAAGGGAGGAGAATGGATTGTGGCATGGCCATCCTCCCCACCCTCTCGCCCCCCCCCCCCCCCG
>NW_006159624.1:1828911-1840390 GCF_000334495.1 Tupaia belangeri chinensis
CCGGGGATGATTTCTGCTTTTAGGCTCTGTCTCTCCAGTGAGCACATATGCCCTAGAGCAAAAATCTCTCTTAAAAAAAGAAAAAATAATAATAATTTCCCAATTAATGAAGAAGAATGCAGATAATTGGCTCCAACTTCAACTTCAGGGTAGCCTTCAGTCTTTGAGGTAGAAACAGCTCTCCTTTGGCAGGCCTCAGTCAAGGACAGAGGATGTTGTGCAAACTATGTCAATACAAGATTCCTTAAATGGGCCGTCTTTGTTGCAAAGCAGCCATTGGGTGATCTGATACATTTTCAGATCTACATCATGGTCTGAAGCTCTGCCCAATTCTGTTCCATTGCCCTCTGCTTTTACAGGTGCTGGAGGGTAGAAGGCTTAACCTACTCCATTTTGCTTTCTCCCTTTATTTTTCGCTGAAGTTATTCCCCAGTAGATTGCTTATACTACTAACTCCTACTCAGTATCTGCTTCCTGAAAAACCAAATGACACAATCACTGATGTAAAAAAATTTAAAATGTACAGGCAAACAAAAACACAAAATATTTTTAAGTTTGAAATATATTCAGGTGCCTGCCAAATGTTCAATTTTGAATTCATGATTACCTTTCACCTGACACTCCTCAGTCAGTTTTTTGCTTGAAGTGCCATATGTTTAGAATTTTCATCTGGGTTGTTTTATTCATATAGGTTATTCTAATATATGTAGCAGTTATATCCACTCTTCTATTAATTTATCTAAGAGCAGCATTTTTATTATTTTTGCATGAATATATTATGTTGCTGTTATGGGTCTACATTAATCTTATGGCTCTTTTCTGAAATATGTGTAGAGTCATATTAATACTTACATTTTAATTTCTCAGCAACATTAACAATTGCTTTATTATTGCAGCTATAATTCTTGTGTTCCTGTTCTGCAGAGGATTTCACTACACAGGTCAAAACTTAGTCCCTAATTGCAGTCTCTGTAATTGAATCCACTCTTATTGCAGTTTCAAAAAGTGAGAGTTCTAGAGCACAATTCACTTACCCCTCTATTGGGACAAAGAAACGTGCCAATTTCTGTTAAATATATTTTATAGTTTAGTCAACTGGACTAGGGAGAAATGTTCACATGTCAAAATATTCACTTTGTACGCTAAATAATGTGATTGTATAAAAGAAAATGAAATTAAAAATAAATATATAAATAAATAAGTGAATAAAAATACAATGATTCTGGAGACAAAACCAAAACCAAACAAATAAAATATTACTAAGATATTATTCACCATACTGTCAAGGTCATTTGTAATTTTAAGATGTGATATCTGTTCTTTCCCCTTCAATCTGTCTTCTTTTTATATTTTACTTCTTTTCATGAAAAAGTTGGTGAAAAGATCTGTTTAGTTAGGCATACATGTAAAGAATAATGAGAGGCATGATAGCCCAGAATGGAGTGTCAGAGATTGCAAAATGAAGACAATGTCCATGTGGTGTGGGGTGTGGTATCATGCTGACCTGGTGCAAGGTGTATGAACCTGATGCCCAGGAGAGAGCATCTATGAGGAAAAGGCCAAGGAATGTTACCCTAAGTGGTGTGAAGCAGGTGTCCATGTATGAGGTTGGTCCTCATGGAGTGTCCAAGCCCTAGTGTGTTGAGAAGGATGTCGTGTGTGTGTGTGTGTGTGTGTGTGTGTGTGTGTGTGTGTATGTGTGTCTGTGTGTGGGTGATATTAGAAACCATTTTTTTTCTACATTAGGTAAAGAAATTACAAATATGAAAGCAAAGAAAATAAAAATTAACTTGGGTCCAACTAGGTGGTGTAGTGGTTAAGGTGCTGGATCCCATATGACCAAGTTGTAGTTAAAGTCCTGGACCCAGTGACTTAAAAAACATGACAGGTGCATGTGCTATGTGCCCTAAATCCTGAGAAGAGAAGGGATTGTGGCCTGGTCACACCCTGAGAGTACATTCTCACTTTCCCTCTCTCTCTCTCTCCAACAAGCACATAAACTCTTTAGAAAGACAAGAGCAAAAAGCTGTGTGGCTGTATTTGGAATTGGAGTATTGATGTGAACTCATGCAATTACATAGGCACATAAATGGTAAATTAGAGAGAGAAATGATAAATAGCAGAATATAAATAGAAGATATATAGATGGTAGAAGATAGACAGACATAGACAGATACATAGCTATAAATGCGTATGTATACCCAGACATATGCAAACATACATACTTTCATAGTCTAGCTTTGTCCACCAAAGACCTCTGAAGCTGAGATGCTAAAATGTAACAAACAATTCATGGGACCAGCAGTTTGCGTAATGGCTATGTCGCTGGAGTCCCACGTAGTTAACCACGGTTCCCGTCCAGACCCGGTGGTTTAAACTCACGCTGGGCACATGTGCATGCGTGCCCAAGATCCTGAGAAGAGAATGGAGGAGAAGGGATTGCGGCGTGGCCATCCTCCCTGGGGGGTGATTTCTCACTTTCTGTCTCTCTGTCTCTGTCTCTCTGGCAAGTACATGCACCCTCTAGCAAAAACCTCTCAAAAAAAAGAAAAAATAGTAATTGCTAAGTGACAGAAAGCAGTTCACCCAGGAGATGGAAAAACATTCATCTTAACTGGGACGCTGATTATACGGATAACACTTATACGGTGTACATGATGTTTATATTTCTAAAATATGAAATATAAAGGGTGGGAGAAAACCTTAGTGAAAGGGTGGGAGAAAACCTTAGAGATGAAGCATGTTAATATATCCTTTTGTTTTCCACAGCTAATAACATTAAAATAAAAAGTACAAATACTATGGAATGAGTTCTTTAGACAAAGCTATCAGAAAATATAAAATTTTCAACAGTATATTTTTCAAATAAGAATGAAAATATTCTAAGTAGAGACTTGAGTGACACACGCTGCATGTATGCTTTGAAAAAACCATATTGTACACTAGAAAGATGTCCAATGATTAAATGCAAATAAGAAATCATGCAATAAAAAAGAAATCACATAATAAACATTTACAAATGTTTTAAATCAGAAGAAGATAGAATTATTTTCTTTCTACATTTTAATAAACTAGAAATCGAGGCACAACTTCTTTTATTTTGGTGACTAGGCCTCTCTAGTTCCAATCTATACATCATTCCTGATTCACATTGAAGCAGGCTGGCTTGTGGTTTAGGGCTGCGTCCATTTTGAAATAATGAAAAGACTCTAAGGAGAACAACCTGATCAAGTGCTCAGATCTGTTTGAGGAATCATCAGATGGGAAACCAAGATTGAGTATTTGAAGAAAAACAGAAATTAGGATAATCGCTCAAAGGAAAGCAAATGCCTGATTGATCATAGTGAGGAATGATTTGCACGTGCTTGTATCTTGTATCTGTAAATGCTGAGCACAAACTGAGCTTTTAAGACAGCTTGGTGGTGCTTAGTGCCTGTCTCCCCCTAACAGGCTACAAAAATAAATTTCCTTCTTCTTCCTCCTCAGCCTATCATTTCAATGACAGGGAGAAGCAGCAGCTGGACTTAGTTTGCTGCTAACAATCTATCTACGTTTCTTTGTTTTCAGGTTCCAAATATGAGCTACTAGTGGTTATTGAAAAATCAAACCTCTAAAAAATATACTCAAAGAAATAGTTCAATTAGCCATTTAATGAAATTTGTCTATTGTCAAAAATCTACAAAAGAACCCTAAACAAGCAAAGCTCTCTTAATGCTAGTTTCAAAGGAGTTGACAGATGGTAATGTCGATTCAAAGTTGTTTTCATTTACACTTGCTTCATCTGAACTTTTAAAAGCATTTTTAGTGATGAAATTTGTCTCCTGTAGAAAATATTACTTCTGGGGACCTGCAGTTGGCCTAATAGCTATGTCACTGGACTCCCATGTAGTCGACCGCGGTTCAACTCCTGGACCTGGTGGCTTAAACTCATGTTGGGCACATGTGCTTGCGTGCTCAAGATCCTGAGAGGAGAACAAAGGAGAATGGATTGCAAGGTGGCTATCCCCCCTGGGGGATGAATGCTCTCTTTCTGTCTCTTTGTCTCTTTCTGTCTTTCTGGTGAGCACCCATGCCCTATAGAAAAAACTTCTCCAAAAAAAAAAAAAGAAAATATTACTTATGGACTAAATACTAGTTTTTCTCTGTTTTCTAGTGCATGTCTAATCAGGTACATATTTAGAAAAAAATTAAGAAGTTCAACTGGCTTGTTTCAATTCTAAGCCAGAAGCTATCTTTAAATTCTGACAATATCATAAGACTAAGATCTTCAGTAATGAAGGGGATTTGGCTGCCTTGGGTGTTATTTAAACATGAGTAACCAAGGATGCATTTTGTCCAGAGTCTATTGGGTGATTAGTTCATATTACCGAATAGATGGATTGATGGATGGTGTATGGGTGACATTAATAGGTAAGTGGAGAAGTAGTTAAGTCAGAAACAATAGAGACACGTGCTGTGATAGAATGCAAACATATCTCTACTGCAATTATACACATAATTTCCCCAAATCCTAATTTCTGTATCTATTTCTCACTACACCCCATTCTAATATTTTATCATGTATTGCATTGCATTTTTGTTTGTGAACCTTTTATAGTCATCACTATTGGTATTGCTAATATTGCATGATTAATATTTTTCCTTGTGTTATTTTCACTCTGAATGACAGGGGAAAACTATTAGGTCATCAGAAAAGTCATGACGTATTTTTCTGTTGTTCTATGCAAAAAGGCATTATGACTTTCCCAATGACCCAATACGATTCTATTTATTTTATATCCTGGTGACTAGAGTAGAAAGTAAAAGTATGATTGAATTTATTAAATGAATCAATGAATGCTCTAGGTGCACAGATATGTTAACCAGTGATGCTTATATCTAGAAATAAAGGACTCTTGGAGATTTGGCTAAATAAGAACAGAAATTATTACAACAAAAATAAATGTCTTTAGAGATTACTTTGACCCCCCCCAATTCTTTTTAAAAATTCTATTTAACATAAAAAGAATTTAGTAAATTATATTTCTCATTTCATAGCATTTAAAAATTATTAGTCTAAAACATGACATTTTATATTTATTTTTAATTTTTCTCATGTTCTCTTATTTCCACTCTTTTCCCACTCTCCTATAACTATTATATATGTGATCCATTTTGGTCTTAAAAATGCATGCAGTCTTATAAAATATATAGTAAATTTGTGGAATAAATGTTTTAATTTATATGAAGAATATTATATTGTCAATATCATTCCCTCCCTAGTACTCAAAATTATGTGTGCATTCTTATAGGCCTTGAGAGACTTTCTCTGGCATGTATAACTAGAAGTGGGATTGCTGAACCACAAAGCAAACGTACACTTAATTTCAATAAATAATGCCAGACTGCTTTCCAGGAAGGCTGTAACAGTTTATACTCCTGAGAATAGTGTGTAAGGTTTTCTTCTCTGTGTCCTTTCCAAACTTTGGTGTTATATTCCAGTGTGGTATTTTGCTCTTCTGATGTATAATGAGGTACCCCTCTTGCAGCATGGGTAAAAAACAGATTCTTATTATTTTAAATCTTTGAGAGTTTGGGATTATTCATTACTAAAGCATAACTTGTCCTGACTGATTCAATGTCTGTTTAAGTTTTTACTCTGCTGAATGTTTAGAGTCACATCAATTGGGTGTCCCTAAGGTTGTTAAGCTCAGAGTTTTACTTTGGTAATTTGGATACTGAAAGCACATTTGTTTGTTACCACCTTACAAATTATTCATGCTAGAAAGTGAAAAGGATGCTGGAGTGCACACATGCCAATTGTGAGCATATAAAATGTCTATTCTTCCATGGAATCCCTACAATTATTCACGATGGGTTATTCAACTGTGAGAGCTGCTAATACATGGCATGACTCTAATTCTTTATAGAAGTAGTTTCATTAAAAAACACTCAGGGTGTTTTGCATGAAATTTTCAATTCTTGAGTTGTGTATGCATTTTATCCCTTATATTGGTGGAATGGCTTTTGGTAAACAAACATACTTTCCAGTAAAATCATTGAGTATGGAATTTAGATAGAGTATGGATATAGATAGAAACATAATTACAGTAACAGCAATCTTGATGACCAGAAGGTGGTGCAGTGATTATGCAAAACTCTGTGAAGCAGCTTTACATCGGAGGGTCCCAGATTTGAATTTTTCAACCTTCCTTTGCAGGCAGGGCATGCATGCATGTCCATGACCCTTCCAAGCTAAGGCTAGGGTGGATTATCATAGGAAGACTGTGTTTTGGGTGCTCTCTCTATATATACATCTCTATGCCTCTTTCATTCATGGAAGAAATAAACAAATAAATTAGCTAAAAAAAAAGTACTGGTCAAGGTAGTAAAATTACCCACTATTCTTGGGTAGCTAACAATATAATATACCTCATCATTTGGAAGTAAATAAGAGCAGGGCTGAGTTATCACAATTTCAGTTTATCATGACCTTAATTAAACACAGCAGTGGAAGAGTCATACTCCTAAAATAATTAAGATTTATGTAATTAAGTGTTTTGGAAACAACAGAAAATAACCAACTTGGCTGACTAGAAAGAACAGAAAGTAAAAATACACTTACCTAAACTTCTAATTCTTCATTCTCGATTTTATTTTTTTCCACAAGCATTTGTGTTGAAGTAAAATTTCATAGTATCTTACTCTCTCACTGGCAGTGAGATAGTAATTGACATTTCTTCTTTCTTGGCTTTCTCAGTTGAACAATGAGAATAATGAATGTCCTGGCATGAGCAGTCATAAGAGGATAAATTAGATGTAAAGTACAAGGTCTAGGACTCTCTTTTGATTGCAGGACACGGAAACCTGATCTGAGCCAGTTTAGGCAACATAAAGAAACATAAAATTTGTCAGGATAAATGAGCTTCAATAATTGCTAAAACCAGGGGAAAATACAATCAGGATTCTTTACATTTCACTCTCATTGTCCCTGCTTCACAATGCTAACTTAATTCCTTCACCAGAGATTTCTTCATGAGACCATAACTATGATTTCTATATATGTCCAGTTTTGGTTCAGGGAATTTAAAACTTAGATTCCCTTAGTCCACTTCCAGAGTTTCTTGACTGTGGCCTGAAATAGACTGGTGTGAAGTGCATATTCATCACCCTATGACAAAGGACTGGACAGGATTCTTGACTCTGATTAAACAACTCTGATTAAAACACATGAAATTCATAAAAAAAAAAAAAGCATGAGGGGCAGGGCAATGGGAGTAGATTACATTGTAAGATTTTTCTAAATTTAAAAGGTGATTATTAATAGGTTAAATTTTGCTCTATATAAGCCATAAGTCAACAAGAGCAAACAAAAACAATGAAACAATCATTAAGCCCTTGATACCCCTATCCAAAGATTAAGAGAAAAAAATGATTAACTAGAAAATGTTCATATAAATTAACCAGAGTTGTTCAAAGGACCAAGATGTCTACTAGTTCTATGAGTGTCACAAGGAATTTAATGAAAGTAGATACACAATTACTTCAGAGGTAGAGGGGAAAATTGCAACTACTTCACTAGAAAAAAAAAAAAGAGCTAAAATATGTATATAAATTTTATCCTCTATATTGGTGGAACGCCTTTTGGAAAACACACACACTTTCCAATACAATCATGAACACTGATTACACTTGTATATATACGGAAGTTTAAACATTTGTGAAAATGTCTGGTATAGAACCAACTAGATGGCTCATGACCCTTGAAATGCATTTAAAAAAAAAATCTAATAGAGCTCCACATTTTAATAAATTTGCCACTCCAGGTGACTCTCAGTTCACTGAATCCCAGAAAAATATGAAATCCATACAGAAAAGCAGCAGTTTTACTACGGTGAAATAATCATATTATAGTTGCAAGTGTACGAGTGATGGATATTGGGAACAACACAGCAAAAGAGGTAGCCACAGGGGTAGGCCTCTGATCTATGTACAAAGACCCACCACATGTTGGGCTGACTTTAAGTAATTATTCACAGAAATATATTCTGCAGAATCCAGTGAAAATCAGTAAGTGGGAGGCTAAAAACCTGAGCTTCCTGAAGTATAAAGTATTCAATAATATGACAGTAACGTTACTATTTGCAAGACTGAAGAAGAAAAGAGTGACTGAATATTCCAGTAGAAGAATAATTCTATTAAAAGAAAACAAATGGAAAGTGTTCCATAATTCAAATACATTTTATGTTTAAAAATCTAGATGTGTTAAACATAGAATAATATGGAATCGTTGAACTCAAAAGAGTTCAACAGAAAAATTTTAAAGCAACTATAGCAAAAAGTATAAAGGAATTACAAAAGTGAAAGAACAAACTCAAGCACTTAAAAACTGTGGGGACCAGCAGTTAGTGTAATGGCTGTCGCTGGACTCCCATGTAGTCGACTGAGGTTCGAGTCCTGGACTTGGTGGTTTAAGCTCACGCTGCACACGTGTGCGTGAGTGCCCAAGATCCTGAGAGGAGAATGGAGGAGAAGGGATTGGGGTGTGGCCATCCCCCCTGGAGGGGGGGTGATTTCTCACTTTTTGCCTCTCTGTCTCTCTTTGTCTTTCTGGTGAATGTATGTTCCCTCTAGCAAAAACCTCTCCAAGAAAAAAAAAAAAAAGAAAAAAACTATGGTTATGTCAACAGACATAAATTATGTATAATTACAATTACAGAAGGAGAAGAGATAGAGAATAGAATAGGAAAAATATTTTAAGAGAGAAAGGCGGTACACCCCCCAAAATAGGTGAAAATATTATAAGCAATAAAGGCTGTACCCTCCCTCCCCAAATATAGATAAAAGACACCTTGAGAATATTGCAAGTCATGTACAAAACCTGGAAATGAGAAATGTAAAGTTTTCTGGGAACCAGCAGTTAGTGTAATGGCTATGTCACTGGACTCCCACGTAGTCGACCGCAGTTCGCGTCCCGGACCCGGTGGCTTGAAACTCACGCCGGGCGCGTGTGCGTGCGTGCCCAAGATCCCGAGAGGAGAATGGAGGAGAAGGAATTGCGGCGTGGCCATCCCCCCTAGGGGGTGATTTCTCGCTTTCTGTCTCTCTGTCTCTCTCTGTCTGTCTGGCGAGCACACGCGCCCTATAGCGAAAACCTCTCCAAAAAAAAAAAAAAAAAAGAGAAATGTAAAGTTTTCTGAGACCTGGACAGATTGGACCTGCAGAAGCTTGCATTGAGTACATTATGTTAATAAGACACAAGCTTTCTTTTATTTATTTGTTTATTTTTTCTTTTATTTATTTTCTTTTCAGAGGTTTTTGCCATAGGGCAAGTGCACCATTTGGAAAGAGGGAGAGAGACAAAGACAGACAAAGACAAAGACAGACAAAGAGGGAAAGTGAGACCCCCCACCCCTCAGAGGGCATGATCACACCGAAATACCTTTTCCTCTATTGTCCTACTGGGATCTGGGACATGCATACACATGGATCTGGTGAAATTTTCAAGTTGGTTTGAGACTCAAACTGTAGTTGGCTATGTGGGAGTCCAGCAATGTAATTTTTAAAGTTTATTTCTTTCATGAGTGAGATAAAGAGAGAAAATGAGCCAAAGAGAAAGAAAGAGTCTCAATGCTATGATCCACCCCCTCCTTCAACCAGGTGTAGATTACAGGCAACCATGTGCTCAGCTTACGCAGATAGATCTCTGGATATGAACTTGGAACCTTCTCCTGTGGGCCAGCCTTGTGGAGTGTGACAATTTACAACTGTACCAGCTTCTCTCAGACTTTTTTTTTTTTTTTTAATACTCATTGGGAAAAATAAAGACTACAAGTTTAACTCCAAAATCAGGAATATTATTTCTATCTTTTCTCTCTCCATTCCTCCTTTCTTATTTCTAATTTTATTTATTTATTTGGAGAGATTTTGCTATAGGGTACGTGCGTTAGCCAGAAAGACAGAGAGACAGAAAGCGAGAAATCAAACCCCGGGGGTGGGGGGATGCCCACACCACAACCCCTTCTCCCCCATTCTCCTCTTGAGAATATTGGGCACGCATGCACACATACCAGTGTGAGTTTAAGCCACTGGGTCCGGGAATCGAATCATGGTTGACTACATGAGAGTCCAGTGACATAGCCATTAAGCCAACTGCTGGTCTCTATTTTTAATTTAAAAAATACCCCCCTACACACATTCACAGGACACAGACAGGCAGGTAGACACAGAGAGATAGCATCACCCAACAGGATTCATGCTGTCATCTTCCTGTCTCATCTCAGCCACTGGCATCACAGGTAGGCACCTGCAGCACCTCTGTTGTGCCAGGGAGGCTCCTAGATCTTTCCCATGTGGGTCCAGTTGTGTGACTACTGCACCACCTGGGCTCCTGGGCCTCTTCGATGTCAGTTAAGATAGGTGAAGTAGACCCAAGGTGGACCCTGGAAAGACAGACCAAATCAAATATGATTTTTAAAATTAAATGAATCAGTGGTTTTCTTCTTCCTTCCAGTTAGCCTGCTCAACCTAATAGATTTTTGGCAAAGGGATTTAAGAAAAAAAATACTTACTGGCTTAATATAGAGTACTTTTTTTTTTAAAGATTTTCTTAGGGCATATGCACTCAATGGAGACAGGGAGAGAAAGAGAGAGAGAGAGAGAGAGAGAGATTGTACAAATACACAATCCCTTCTCTTCATTTCTCCTTTCAGTATTTTGGGCACACATGCCCACACACCCAACATGTTTTTCAAGCCACTGAGTCCAAGACTTGACAGTTGGCCATCTGGGATCCAGCTGCCTTAACCACCATGTCACCTGGCTGGCCCTTTAGAGGACATTTTAAAGGGTACAAAGAAGCAGCCAGACGAAGAGATACAGCACGAGTTATGGAAAGGTCCTGAGTTATCTTTCCTCCATGTGGAGGTGGAGTGCGCTCCATTCCTGCATGTGGCTGAGTTTCTTATTCACCTTCCTGCAGTCTCTATGTGTAGAGACACAGCTGTCCAGAGGCTCTCTGCATCCTCACCTCTTGGAGTTTTTTGTTTGTTTGTTTGTTTGTTTTCTGTAGAGAGATTTTTATTCCTATAGGGCATGTATGATCACCAGAGAGATAGAGAGACAGAAAGTAAGAAATCACCTCTGGGGGGATGCCCATGCCACAATTCCTTCTCCTCCATTCTTCTCTCAGGATTTTGGGCACACACACACATATTCCTGGCATAAGTTTTAAGTTACCGGGTCCAGGACTCGAACCACGGTTGATTATGTGAGAGTCCAGTGATGCAAAATTTATGCCATCTACTGTTTCCAACCTCTTGGAGTTTTTGTGGAGTTCATTGCATAAGATCCTTGAATCACAGCAGTCTGGAAGGCTCTGGTTGGGAAGATTTTCTAATGTCCTTGGCTCTCCTCCTTGATGCAACTTGAAGATCACAACAGACTTGGCTATACAGTGTCCCAAGAACACCCGATCTCCAGCATCACATACTCGTGTAGG
>NW_006159624.1:1840421-1892715 GCF_000334495.1 Tupaia belangeri chinensis
GTCTTCTGAGCATTATCCAGGCTCTGCCATTCCTGCCAGGTAAAGTCCACAGCCACGTTCTCAAATGACATAAACCCTCCAAAATGCATTCATATTCTTGGTCCTGGATAAATGTAGAGAGGTTTCTGGAATTACTGCTTTAAAGATACAGAATGTGGCCCCACCCCTTGCAGAGCATGGTGGGCACAGTGGCAGATCTCCACAGTGAGATGGCAGAATCTCTCCAGCCCTCTTTTCTCACTTTTTGTTCCTCCTTCCTTCCTTTCTCTTTTTCTTTCTTTCTAGTGATAAGGAGTAATTAATTCTACAAGGTCAATGAAAATTGACTGATTATATTTTAAATACTTTATGCTTGGAGGCTGTCATGCTACGGCAATAAACAATGGGAAGGAATCTGTCACAGTATGTAATCACAGACAAAAGAATATTTGGGTCAATTTTATGAAATAAAAAATGCTTCAGAGGACACCTGGCATTGGAATAAGACTTGAGATATTTTTCATATTTCAAAAGTAATAAAATTAATTTTAAAAGTTAATAAAAATTAATACTGTTAATAAAAGTTAAAAAGTTCATGTTAAAAAGTTTTAAAATGGGCTGGCAGATGGTATGGTGGTTAAGGTGCTGGACCCACATGGCTGACCATGGTTTGAGTCCCGGACCTGGCAGCTTGCTTTCTCACTTTCCCTCTCTCTCTCTGTCTCTCTCTCTCTGATCATATTTTAAAAACAGTAGATAATAATAATAATAAGGTTAATTACATAATTCTTTTAAAAACTTAACAAAGTTAATAAAATTCCATATGGAAAGAATGAAATAAATGGCTATCTAGGGATGCAAAAGCATAGAATTGAGTATATATTCTCATGTAATTCTCAATATTTGTTTTATGTGTATATTTAAATCTGCTTATATATTTATGCATATCTCTACATGTAATTTCAACTCACAATTTTAAGTTAATCAGTTTTGGACATTTGGTTTCATATTTATGTATTCATTATATCATGATGATTTTATAAAGTAATGCATTTATTTATTGTTAGACTAAATACATCAGATATATTATCAATTAAATAAAAATTTCATAACATTTTAAATATTGAGATTCATGCATAAAGTTTTTTTTGTTGTTCAAAACTTAATGTTACTTGACAAACAGCTAGTGATATTATTTTATATTAGTGATTTTTTTTTTTTTTGACAAGGAGCATTTTACTGGGATGGAGTTATTTATAACTTTGTCCCAAGACTTACCAGAAGCTTAACAGCCTTGTAATTCAAGTCTAAATTACCATATATTGGTTGATTTTTTTTTTTTCCATTAACTAATTGACTTCTGTTCTGGATTTTACACTTAGCAACAGTCTAGCAGAACTTTTATGTATTTTTAGGATCCTCTTACAACTACATATCTGAATTTCTATAATTTTTATATCACAAAAGAATAAAATTTGAGGTTTTAATAGAGAGAAAAGAGCTTATAGTAGAAAACATATGAATGTCCAGTTGATATGATGCTTTCAATTCAAATAAAATAGTCATTCTTTAATAAAATAAGTTCATTTTATCATGACAGAATTCTAACATCTAAAATTAGAATCATAATTATAATTGCTTAGCAAATGAATTATTTCTATGATAGTTTAATTCTGTGTTGCTTGCTATTAAGGATCTTTACTTTTTAATGAAGCTCCTTCAGGGACCTGGCTTTGTGGTATGCCTGTGAAAGAAAACAGTTGCTCACTAATGAGGAAATGTGGTATGGAGACAAAGAAATTGTCACATGTTGTTGTTCTTTTTGTTTTTGGGGTATTTTTTTTGGGGGGGGATATTTTTGCTATGGGGCATGTGCGCTCACAAGAGAGACAAAGAGAGACAGAGAGACAGAAAGTGAGAAATCATCCCTAAGGAAAGATGGCCTTACCATAACCTCTTCTCCATTCTCCTCCTGGGATTTTGGGCATGCATGCACATGCACCTGGTGTGAGTTTAAGTCACTGGGTCTGGGACTCAAACCACAGTCAACTATGTCAGAGTCCAGCAACATAACCACTATGCCATCTGCTGGTCCCAACATACTGTAGTTCTTAAGGGGCTGAGGTTTGAGACTTGACATACCAGTTCAAATTTCTTTCTTCACTTTTATTAGTCTTTGCTTATAAGCCCTTGACATGGTTACTCTCCTTTCTCCTCATGACTGTCTAAATTAAAATATCATCTCCTCCCCAAATAATCACTGATTATTTGAATTTCATGTCATCAACAATACAACATATCCGTTTGTGGGGACACGTTTAAGAGAGAGAGTCTGAGGTGTGGGGACATGCGCTGAGCAAACACCACATGCTCTTTTGGGGTTTGGCAGAACCTTGTAACTTGTCTTTCCCTGACCTTGGCTGCAGACAGAGCAAGGGTGGAAATTACTAGGGGCGTTCCAACAGACACATCTGATGGACTTCAAGAAACATCTTGACCCCAATTAGTAAAGTCCAATCCCTGCCCTGCATCTGAAAGGTTCTTTAGACTTCTCTGGGTGTGGTGGTGCACTCCTTATGGAGAAGTTCTTTAGCTCCTTCCCCACACCTAACAGCTAGTTCTCTGCATTAGAAAGGAAGATGAGATTTACTCTAGATGGGATTACCACCAAGGGATACACCTTGCCCCTGGTATGACTAATCTCTTATATACTTGTTAACTGCTTCTTATTGTCTGTTACCTTGCAACCAATCCATGAAGTATCATGAAACACACATGTGTAATGTCTTCTTGTACTATAAATAAAGACGTCCAGTTTGTCTGGGCGGCACAAGTTGCTTGGGCTACCTAGGCTCAGGCTGCCTGAGTCCGTTTCTACTCTATTCCTTTGTCTCATTCTTTCCAATTCCCCGGTCCTGGCAAGATGGAGGGCTTTCTCTTTCTCGTCCTCTTTCTCTTCCTCACCAGCAGCCCGCCAGACCCAAGCCCTGGGGCGGACGCCGACATCCGTTCTCTTAGTCTGTATTATTTTTTCCTCTTAAGAGAGAGTGAGGGAGAAAGAAAGAAGAAAAGAGAGGGAGAGAAAGATACATAAAAGGTGTTTATTTTTTTTATTTTTTTTTATTTTTAAGGGGTCTTTGTTTTATACACATGTGTTTCAGGAGAGAAAGACAGAGACAGTGAGAGGAAAAGTGAGAAATCACCCCCCGGAGGGGATGACCATTCAACAATCTCTTATTCTTCATTCTCCTCCTGGGATCTCAGGCATGCATGCACCTGGTGTGAGTTTATTTATTTTTTTTGAGAGGTTTTTGCTGTATGGCACATGCACTTGCCAGAAAGATAGAGAGACAGAGAGACAGAAAGTGAGAAATCACCCCCAGGGAGGATGGCCACACAATAATTCCTTCTCCTCCACTCTCCTCTTGGGATCTAGGGCACGTATGCACAGGTGCCTGGCATGAGTCTAAGCCACCTGGTCTGGGACTCGAACCACAGTCGACTACATGGGAGTCCAGTGACAGCCATTACACCAACTGCTGGTCCTACTTCTAAATTTCTCTATTCTGACTTAATTCTCAGAAATTTAGATATTCACATGTATCAAACAAGATCAAAGAGTATCTCTTTTTTTCTTTTTATCTACAATGATATTTTCCACTCTTCACCTCTGTCACTTACTCTCATAGTGATTCCCTGAGTCTATCACAAACTCTAAATGTTGATTTCAATATCAACTGTTCTAATTTCCATTACATTATATCTTTACAGATAACTTGCCCAAGCACCTCAGTGCTCAAAGTCTTTGATTTACATTAAAAGATTCTTTGAAAACTACTGTCTACTTCTTACCAGGTACTGGCTCTAATGCACTTTCTCCTTGTCTAGTTGCGTTTTTATGACATATTATTATGGTCACTTCTCTTTACATGCACTCAACTTATTGTTTCAGTCTCCTTCCAGTTTATACTCTAGCTTACTGGGGATGGATCACCATTAGTGTATGATACCTTCCATTTGCTTTATATATTTCTCTAACAGAGCTTTTGAAAATTATGAGAGAAAAAGAAATCACACAATAGGTTTGATTAAACTACTGATTTCTGAGATCAAATATGCACTCAGACTGCTGAGTTGTTCCACTATTGTATTTCTCTAATATACTTATTTCTAAATCTCTAATATGAGGTTCAATTAACTACAGTGAGCAGGTCAAATCATCCTGCTGCCAGCTTTTGCAAATAAAGTTTTATTGGAGCACTGCTATGCCAATTAAATTTTATTATCTATGGTTGCTTTCTGCTCTGTGTTAGGCATGGTTTTCTATACCAACACAACTGGTATTTATTTAGTTATTTAGTTAGCTAGTTAGTTAAATAATTGATAGGTGATTATGTTGGTTGAGAAGTCAGTTCCATGGTCTGCCATCTGCAAGCTGAAGAAACAGGAAAATCTGTGTTACACTTAGGCCTCATTCCAAAGGCCTGGGGAAGAAGGAGGATATGGGATGTTCAGGGGTCTAAGTCCTGGTCTGAGGATAAAGGCCAAAAATTAGATGTGCTGTTTTCCAAGAGAAGAAGCAATTGGACATCTCAGCTCAAAAGGTAAAAGCAAATTTGCCTTTTGTCTTTGTTTTTTTAATTGACTGCTAAAATTGTTATATGTGTTGTGTGCAATATATTGCTTTGAAATATATGTACATTGTCAAATGGCCCTACGGAGTTAATTAACATATATATTCTCTCTCATACTTACCATACTTATCATTTTTGAGATAAGAACATTCAAAATATACTATCAGCAATATTTAAGTATATATCAGATTGTTAATAACTGTAGTTATCACACACACTAGATCTCAGGAATTTGTCTCTGCTATCTAACTGAAATTTTGTATCCTTCGACTGGCATCTCATCAACCCCCACCGTCAACCCAATCTTTAGTTACCACCATTCTGATGTCTACTCCTGTGAGTTCAACACCTTATGAAGGTAGTTAATATGCAAAACATGTAAGAAACTAACAATTCAATAGTAATGTAAAAATAATTAAAGAATGGGGAGATTATTTTAATAGACATTTCTTAAAGGAAGGTGTACAGTTGTCTAACAGGTATGTGAAAAAGTTTGCAAGATCTGTAATCACTAGAGTGCTGTACATTAAAACTACAATGAGATATATCTTCTGCTTTTATGTTATACCTGAGCTTTCCCTCATTGGAGAAGGTTCTCTGCTTTACTCAGATCACTAATCCAAATGGTAGTCTCCCAGAAATACTGTCATAAAGACATCCAGAAATAATGTTTTACCTGCTCTCTGAGAATCATTTAGCCCATTCAAGTGGGTATATCATATTAATCACAAATGGCAGTAGCAGAGCTGAGAAATTGTAAAAGAGAAATTGTCCTGCAAAATGGAAAATATTTAACCTTCACTCATTTACAGGAAAAGTTTGCCAGTTGTTACATATGATTATTTTAGATCTTATCCTGAAACTTATGAGCCCTCTAAAATGTCCTGTACTTTCATTGAGAAAATTAATCTAACACATAAAAATTTTCTCATCTTCCCACCATAGGCTTTTTTTTTTTTTTTTTTTTTTTTGAGAGATTTTCACTGTAGGGCGCGTGTGCTCGCCAGACAGACAGAGAGAGACATAGAGACAGAAAGCGAGAAATCACCCCCCAGGGGGGATGGTCACGCCGCAATCCCTTCTCCTCCATTCTCCTCTCGGGATCTTGGGCACGCACGCACACGCGCCTGGTGTGAGTTTTAAGCCACTGGGTCCGGGACACGAACCGCGGTCGACTACATGGGAGTCCAGCGACATAGCCATTACGCTAACTGCTGGTTCCCACCATAGGCTTTTTTTTATATTTCCCCCTATTTCTTCATCTTCACCTTAGGTTAAAAGAAGGAAATTCACTTTTACAAAAGGCATATCATATTTTTGTTGTTGTTATGAATTATATCCTTTCTTTTCTTGATCAAAATATCTCCCTTTGGGGCAGCAGGTGGCATGGTGGTCGAGGGCGCTGGGCTCCTACATGGCGGATTATGGTTTGAGTCCCGTACCTGGTGGGTTGCTTTCTCACTTCTCTCTCTCTCTCTCTGTCCTTCTCTCTGTCCCTCTCTGGTCAAATATAAATAAATAAAGTTAAATAAAATAATTATTAAAAATATATATGTTTGTACACACATATATATCTTTTAGTAATTCCTTTGCTTTCTTCACATCAGTCATTCTCTTTGGATCTTGGTTATGGGAAACAGGTTATAAAGATAAAAAGTAAAGAGGAAAAAAATTTTCTGTTTCTGGGTACAGAACTGATCCTAGGAACTATTTGTTAGTTTCTATACCTGTTCTTTTCTTTTAAGTTTCCAGGTTCTCAGAGACTACAATACCACAGACTTGCTAAGTGACTGATTAGTACATACACACCACCAGAATTACCTAGGGTCTAGTAACTCTACCTCTTTCACTCTTGTCTGCCTCTTGTATTAGCCAACAATAAACCCATTTATCAATGCTGTTGATCTTAAGTACACTGTAAAGAAGGGTAGTTAAATTTATATGAATATGGAAGATCAACTGTCTCAGTATTCAGAAAGATACTTTATTTGAAGGCAGAAGATATCCAAAGAAATTTCCAGCTGGTGAAATTTTCAGACTAAGATGGAGGGAAATAAAACCATTTTAAGCAATATGAAGTTCATTCTTTTTTATCTCCACAGGGAAGGCACCATGTAGGTCTCTATAAGCGAATCTAATTGTGACCATTATTTCAAAATAAAGTATTTTCTTTAAAAATATTATTAGAACAACAAAAAAACCCGGCAGCATCAATGACTAATATTTGGTGGGGTATATTATATTTGTGAAGCATTGCGCCAAGTACATTATATGAATTACATCATTTGTTCACAGCTCTGTGAGGTAGGGATGCCTATTTTACCCTTGAGAAAAATCAAGGTTCAAAGAGGCAAGTTGCTCGAGATTATTTATATACAGGCAGAATACCTAAAGGACTATAGAGGATATATATGAGATCATAATTAATAATAACAACTAATACTAATTAAGCACTTTATATTAACATTCACAATAAACTCTATAATGTTTTTCATTTTTGTTTTAAATTTACATAGTGTTGTTAAGGGCACTGGACTGCCACATGGCCGACCATGGTCTGAGTCCCAGACCTGGCAGCTTGCTTTCTCACTTTCTCTCTCTCTCTCTCCCTCTCTGGTCAAATTAAAATGAATAAATAAATATATATATAGTTAAATAAAATAACTATTTAAAAAAATTTACATAGGGTCTTGGGCTCACTGGAGGGAGACAGAGAAAGTGAGATATAACACCACCAGGGAATATGACCACACTGTAACCCTTTATTCATTCTCCTCTCTGGATTTTGGGCATGGATACACACACAACAAGCATGGTTTTCAAGCCACAGAGTTCCAGTTATTTAGACTTGAACCACATAGTCAACCATGTAGAATCCAGCTGCCTTAACCAACACACCACCTAGCTGGCCTCCCCATACTTTTATTCTATTTTTATGTATGAGGAAACTGAGTCATAGAGAAATTAAATAAATTGGGACCAACAGATGGCGAAATAGTTACATCCCTGGATTCCCACATGGTGGACCATGGTTCGAGTCCTGGACCCAATGACTTACAACTCATGCCAGGTGCATTATGAGTGTGTGCCCAAGATCCCAAGAGGAGAATGGAGAAGAATGGACTGTGTTGTGTCTATCCCCCCAAGGGATGATTTCTCCATTTCTGTCTCTCTGTTTTTCTGTGTCTCTCTGGTGAGCACACGTGCTCTATAGGAAAAATCTCTCTCTCTCAAAAAGAGAGAAATTAAATAAATTACTCAAAATAATACAAGTAGTAAAAAAAGAGGCAATGAGATATATACTGAATTTGACCAGTATGCCTTGAAAAACCATACTGTACCCCACAAAGATGCACAGTCATTATGTGTATATTAGAAATTATAATAAAAATATTATGTACAAATAATAATCATAATAAAATAAAACAAACTAAAAGCAAAAGCAAAATAAAAGAGATCATGAGTTGAAATCAGTTAGTCTGGCTACCCCAGTCCAGTCTAAATCTCCAAATCTTTACTGCATTTAGTTGTATTATATCCTCTTCATTCACATTATAATTGCTGATCCACATTCCTAGAGGCTTAAGGAAATGAATATTGAAATTAAAAACTACCAGTACAGGGCCAGCAGATGGAGTGGTGATGGAGGCAGTGGCATCCCAGAACTAGCTGATGGCACAGTTCAAGTTCTGGAACTATAGGCTTAATAAAACACACCAAGCACATGTACACATGTGCTCAAAATTCCTAAAGGAGAGAGAAAGGATTACATTGTGAGTATTTCTCATGGGGAATTCCTGACTTTTCTCTCTTTCTCTTTCTTTGTCTCTTCTGGAGAGCGCATAGGCCCTCAGGGAAATTACCGAAACAAAACAAAACAGAAAGCTGCTGGTACACAAACACACACACACACACACACACACACACACACACACACACACAAGGCCCATCTTTGTGGGGACTATTTTGCAACTCACAGCACACTATTTTCTCTTGATCCATGTGAAATAGGCCACCCAACGTAGGGACTAACAAGCAACCTAGCAATGTAATAGAAAAGGGACATCTGAGGAAACACGACTGAGTTATGAAGACTGTTCATGACAGAAAATTACAAAAAAAAAAAAAAAATCTGGAGGGCTTAGAGCAGCAGAAGGCATGGCCAAATTAATTATCTTATTTACATAACAACCCAGAGGATTATAGTATTATTATCATCATTTGGGGAGAATACAGATTCATTCAGTTAACAGTCAGTAGTGCCAAAAATCTAAACACCACGATGTCTAACTCCAAGTCTTGGAATCTTACTATCTACAGTGCTCTAAGAAAAAAAAAAAAAGAACAAGGGGGTAAAGAGACCATTTTAAAAATCAGTAAGCTTATAAAATAAACAAACAAAAAGGCACAATGAAGGGAGAAAGAATTTTAAAAAGGAAAAGGGAGGGTGTATTATTATTTATACCACTCTTAAAATGACAAAGTATTCAATCAGACGAATTTTTAAAAGACAAAATAAAAAAAAAAAGACAAAAAAATCTTCCTAGTAAGTAGCTTGTAAGAATGCCATTATATGGGGACCTGCAGTTAGCGTAATGGCTGTCGCTGAACTCCCATGTAGCCGACTGTGGTTGGAGTCCTGGACCTCGTGGCTTAAACTCACACTTGGTGTGTGTGCATGTATGCCCAAGGTCCCAAGAGGAGAATGGAGGAGAACGGATTGCAGCATGGTCATCCCCCCGGGGGGTGATTTCTCGTTTTCTCTCTCTCTCTCTCTTTCTGGCGAGTGCAGTGCACGTGCCCTATAGCAAAAAAAAAAAAAATGTGGGGGGGAAGGTGGGTTGGTATTAAAAGAAAAAAAAAAAAAAAAAAAAAAAAAAAAAAAAAAGAATGCAATTTCATATACATTATACATTATACAATATACATTAAAGCAGCAAACCTAGAAAACAACAAGGCAGGAAGCAGGGTCAGGAGGTGGCATGGAGATTAAAGTGGCTGGATCCCACAGCCAACTGCATGATTCAAGTCCAAGATACAGTGGCTGCAAAAACATGCCAGGTGCATGTGCATACATGTCCCCAATCCTGAGAACAGCATGGAGATAAAGGGATTGCAGTAAGGCCATCCACCCTGGGAAGGAGAGGGTGGTGTCTCACTTTCTCTCCCTCTCTGGTGTACATACACACCCTATAGCAAAACAAAACAAAACAAAAAAAAAAGAAGAAGTAGCAAAGAAAACAACAAAGCAAATATGAGGGAAGATAAGAATTATTTTATAAGAGAATTAACAAATTCTATTCTGTTCAATATAGGACAGGGTAGTATCTTTTAGAAATAAATAAAAATATAAACAAGTTAGATTTTGTTTGGATTTTGAAGAAAATGCATAAGAAACATATTAGCATGAGTAAAAAGTAATTGGTTACACAAAATTGAAATTTGAGTGGGATTTTGATAGATATGTGGTTTTGTATGTGAGACTGGAGATGGAATATAAAATTAGGGTCCATGAAATTGTAAAGTGATTATACACTAGGGAATCATAGTCAATTCAAAAGTTTTTCTTTTACATGTTACCTGGAAACATTGCTTTTCTTTGACCACTACTGTTAATGTCTAAAACTATTGTCTAAGGCAACCTTTTTCACCAAGTTATCTCAGTAACTTCTCTTTTCCCATTTTTTTTTCTAGTTATTCTTTTATGCCCTGGTCTATATTTGAGACAATGAAAATATTTCCAATATTCTGGAGTATCCCCAGAATATTGTTAAGCATGTTAAAACTCTCCTAAACTTTAAGTTCAAAAATATTTTTACTGGTGTACTGAATACACTACTTAACCAAGTAATATTGGATTTAGAATAATATTTAAGTACATATTAAGTCTACTTCCTCTATAAATTCTCCTGTTAGGTCAAATAATACCTAAAAGTTCTGCAGTGAAGACAGTCTAGCATTATGGATGTACTTTTATTAAGATCCTAGCTCTAATACCTCTGGTTGTAAAAGCTTAAACCAATTATTTAACCACTCTTAAGCTTTATTTTCCTTAGTAACAAGTAACAAGAACTGTTTATTCATCCTAGTGTTATTGCAAAGATTAAATAAAATAATATGTAAAAATGCCCAGCACATATCAAACAACAGATAAAAATTTAACAAATATTGTTGTGTTCTTGAAGTAGTATATTATTTAGCTAGTATTTGCAAAGAATTTTTACATATATTATTTTGCATATAATACTACTACTATCTGATAGAGAAAATAGCATGAATCTCTTTTGATAGGTATAATAACTGGAATCCATATATCCTGCCTCCTAATCCTTCTTGTACTTTTAAATAGACAGTCGTATGTCTTTTGACTGAGTTCTCTGACAGTAGCATTTTCTGTAGTTGCTCCCAGGACAGAGATATCTAAACAAACATTATTTAGAATAAAGTTCTTTCCTATCTTTGAATCCAAATACTCATGACTGCTTTTTCATTTCACTTTTAATTTCTCTGAAAGAATTTCTTTTCTTTCTTTCTTTCTTTCTTTTTTTTTTTTTTTTTTGCTATAGGGCGTGTGCGCTCACCAGAAAGACAGAAAGAGAGAAACAGAAAGCAGAGAAATCACTCCCCAGAGGAGATGGCCATGCCGCAATCCCTTCTCCTCCATTCTCCTCTTGGGATCTTGGACATGCACGCACATGCACCCAGAGTGAGTTTAAGCCACTGGGTCCAGCACTAGAACTGTGGTTGACTATATGGAAGTCTAGCAACTTAGCCATTATGCCAACTGCTGGTCCCTGAAAGAATTTCTTTTAAATCAGAGTCTGATACAAGGGAAAAGAGAGTTAAAATTCACTAAACAATTCCTTTCATATATTTTGATTACGTATCCAAACCAAGAATGATGCTGAAGAGGCTTGCAAAAAAATTTGAAAAAAAAAAAAGATAATAATTGTCTTTTACAGTTAGTGTTTAATAAGGAAAAAAGTATCCTGATGGACTTAATGCAAGCAAAAATAATAATAATAATAAGGACTATTTTGAATAGATTTGCTCTGAAGCACTTTTAATCAGAAACCAAGTTTAATTTGGTGAAGACATCATGTAGTCAATAAAATAATTTCCCTAGTAAAACTTTTAGGAATGTTATAATTTCAGATACTCTTTACATTAAATGAACTCCTACAAAATTTGTCAGTATTTCCAATTACATTTTAAAACAGGTGTCATACATATCTGCAATGAATGCAACTGGGTATACCAGGTTTTCAGGTAATTCTCAGACAGAAAAGCACAAGACATTTTTCAGCAGAATTCATTTTCATGAAACTACACAACAGCTTTGCTGACCAAACAGAGTCTAACAATTTGTGCCTGAAAAGCTTTTTTATGTCTTCCCATGCTGTTTCACTATGTAGTTGAGAAAGTGCTTTTCTGTATGAAAAATTGTTTAACTCCTACTCTCAGTCACACATACAATCTGTGAAAACTCTGAATATCCAGTACATAAGCATATTCTACATTTCATATTTCAGTTAACAAGAAATAAAATATTGATCATCTCCAGGGATACCCAAGAGTCTTTCATATAGCATACACAACTGTACTTACATGAAATAACCATCCATTTGTAGACATGTGATAGTACATTTCTGAGCAACATACATTTTTTGTTGTGTACAGTAAGTTAAGACTTGACACTGGTAGTTAGAGTAAAAGGCAAAGTTAAAAGTCAAATTGCGGAAATGAAAACTAGGAATAGAATGATGAGATTTTGAGCACAGCTATTTTTTCCTATCTTCCTCAAATATAATTGATAATAGCAATATTAGTATGAAAAGTGTTTTAAAATATTATAAAGCCAGTGTTATCATGAGAAACATACAAAAGATGGTCTTTCATAGCATGTCAAAACAAGATGTCACTGATTGACATGGGTAAGGTTATATGGAGGTAATGTGCTATGTGTGTGAAGTTTAATATAAGTTGCTTCGTATATAAATAAATGTATTTATTGTTTTTTCTAAGCATCTCTATTCTACTTATAACTTATACATGTTTACATATTAATTTATATAAAATTATATATCATTTTTAATCATGTGGAAGGAAATAGCAAGATATGAATCATATGCCTAACTGAAAAAAATAAATTATCCATGTATTTTCCTGTTTGATGAGATGTTGATATGTGGCATTTTCTAAAATAAAATTTAACCAAATGGAGACAAATTTAAATTTAAAATAAATTTAAAGTAATATAGCAAACTAAGTAATGGGAAATATTGGATAATATTGAATAGAATTATCTAATTTAATTCAAAAGAAAAAATATCTAACTGTAAAATAATTGATCAATCACCTATAATAATACCAACCAGATTGATAGTAAAGAAAAATACTTTGGAATAATTATAATCATGTTCAGTTAATAATCATGATTATAGAATTTTACTCATTATTTTTACCCAAAAAGATGTCATATCATGATAGCTTAAAGAATGAACTACACTAAATATGTGAGACAGAAATTTCTTATATAATACAAAATTTTCAGAAGTTTATGGAGAAAAATATCAATTTTTCCACAATTATTTTATAAAACAAGCACTTATCTGGCTTATCCTGTTAGAGTTAGAAAAAAAAGCTACTTTTTTGTCTTATTTGTGAATTCAGATTTTTTACAAAGCCAATATATTTTATAAAGCCAACAAAGCCAATGCAAAATATGCTTATTTCTATGTGGAAAACTAGATTTATTCTAGCAATTGTACTAAAAATTGTAGTTATTTCTTTTTTAAATTTTTAATTTATTTTATTTTATTTTAATTTCTTTTATCATTCAATTACTATACATTACTTAGCTTGTAAAGTGAATTTTCCAACATAAATACATTTCACACCAATCTAGTTAGGATACTATACACATTATCATCAACAGATAATTATCAGTTTCTGTGTCCCATAAATGTCTTGCCTCTCTGTTTTTCTCCTAATGTCTTTCTGCACACTCTCCTCCTTCTCCTACTCTCTTCCTACACTGTATCTGGTATCTATACCATTTTCCATGTTTCTATATCCTCTAATCTTTCAGTTTCAACCATAGAGTGCAGACAATTGGTATATATTGAGTGAAGACATACAATGTCTCTCCTTCATAGCCTGGCTTGTTGTTTTTAATGACTGAGTAGTATTCCATAGAGTGTATGTGCCCTTGACTGTCTTTTGGTTTAAAAATTGATAACTTAAGATATTCCAGAGAAGAAAGTGTAAAATAAATAAAAGGTTAAATATTTCTGTATATTATTTTAACTGTTAGTTTGGCTTTAGTACTCAGAGGCACTTGGTGACAATTCAAGAAGGTGATCTGAACTGTAAAATATAATAGTAGGAAATAGGGGCAGTGAACAACCTTAGGAAACACATAATAATTGAAAGTTTTATTTTATCATGTCTGAAAAGAATAAAAGTTCTGATTTCAACTTAATATTTTTGATGAGTGTTATGCGCTCATCTGTTGGCAATGTTTATAGTAATAAAAAAATATATTTCTTCCTCACACTCTTGAGGGAAGAGAAAAGAACAGCTGTTTATCAAGAGAATGCTGCTTCAAAATATACTCGTGTATGGATCTAGTTCTGAGTGGAAACAGAAGAACATTTTAACCCAAATATTTGTGATAAGAAAAGGTGTGGGAGTCTATTTTCTCTATTATATCGAAAAGAACCAAAGAAAGGTTAGCAAAGTATGACTCAGCAATACAAAGCAATTATATTAATACAAATTCTCATTTTATTACAATAGATTATAAAATATGTAACCCAAAAAATCTTAATCTGTTTAAGAATAAATTTTCAAAATCAAAACTTACCGCTAGAACAAAAAATCATTAAATATGCTCATTATTATCACTATAATTTACAACTACACATTCTAAAAAATATAATAAGTTAAGAAAAGGAAATAAGTCTTATATTTAGGAAACAATAGCAATGTATTTATGATGATATATTTATGACTTGAAGGTGATAAGATTATCTACTTTAAACCCAGAGAGACTGCACTTATAAAGATAATGCCATTGGCTCATCTATAGTGGCAAGGGCCATAAGGTATCCCTCCATGATTCTGAAGTCACATGGCAAGGCCCTGAGTTTAGCTCCTGGGTCAGCCTCAACATGTTGAGCACCATAGGCTCACTCATGATCCTAGATGACTGTAGGGCTGTGTGGAAGATCACAGCCTTGAAGATCTTGTCAAGAGTGTGTGTACCTCTCTCTCATAAAAATAAATAAATAAATGAACAACAAGATTATGCTGTCTAAAGAAAAGGTAAAATGACTGCTTACAAAATAACTATGAAGGGGCCAGCAGGTGGTATGGTGGTTAAGGCACTGGACTCCCACATCACTGATCATGGTTCTAGTCTCAGACATGGTGACTTGAAGCTCATGTCCATTGGGTGTGTATGCATGCCCCAAATCCTGAGAAGATAATGGAGAAAGGATTGCAGCATGCCATCCCCCATGGGAGGGTGACTTCTCACTTTCTGTCTCTTTCTGTCTCTTTCTGTCTCTCTGGTGAGTACATGCACACTATAGCAATAAACCTAAAACAAACAAAAGTACAAAAATCTTTAGTTCTCTTATACATCTAAATTATCTTGAAGAAAATACAATCAAAAGCAGACTCAATTCACAGTAATTCTTATTTTTTTCTTTTCTTTTACAAAGTTTAATGATTTCATGTGAGAAATAAAGTGACATGTACACCTTCACTGGATCTCCTCACATTTTGTTCCTACCTCCAGCCTCTCAGTCAGCTAGAATTACAGGCATGTGTGGGCTTTCCTGGCACGTTCAAGTTGACCTAAGGTTCAAATCCAGGCCTCCTACATGGTTAAAGTGTCACATAGTATTGGGTCATCGAAAAGTCATGACATTTTTTTCTATGCAAAAATGTTTTATGACTTTTCTGATAATGCAGTAGTTATCTACCATCTGCAGCACTACACTTGGTCCATAATAATAATTCTAATAAGCCTTATCATAAAAACTAACAAGTACCCATATCATAAATGTAAAGGAAACTGTGCAATTTCTTTTAGAGACACAAAATAGGGCCTGATTGATTAAAAATATGTATTGTGTTCCCTGAAGAGAAAACTGCTATCAGTAAGGTGTCACTTAATTAATCTAATCTATAACTAAATATAACTCTAGTATAAATATATATCTTATAAAACTTAAAATAGTTTTAGGCTCAACATAAATAACCTTTGAAAACAACCATCTTTGACAAAAAATAAATAAATAAAATAAATAAAAACAAACTTGTTTGACTGGACCTGTAACCTATTGATTAAGAGAGCTGAGTCCTACATGACTGACTTCAGTTGGAATCCTGGTCCCAGCAGCTGGGAAAACATGCCAGGAACATGTATATGCATACCAAAAATCCTGACGTAATTTATAAATGAAAGAGAAGGGATCATGTCATGACCATGCATGCCCTACTGGGGAGTGCCCCCTTGTCCTCTCCCTCTCTCTGTCTCTCTGTCTCTCGGGTGACCATGCATCCCTCTGGTAATTAAAAAGAAAAGATAGAAACTTGTCCTACAGAAAACTAAATATTACAAAGATATAATGGTCAAAATGATTTGGTTTGGGTGCAACAGATTGCATAGCAGTTATGTCACTGGGCACCCACATGGTGACTGTGGTTGGAGTCCAGGATGTGGTGGCTTGAAAATCATGCTGGGAGCATGTGTATGCATGCCCAAGATCCCAGGAGGAGAATGGAAGAGAGAGGATTATGGTTTGACTCTTTGCCCTAGGGGATGATTTCTCACTTTCCCTTTACCTGTGTCTGTGACTCACTCTCTCTCTGGTGAGCACAACTCCTTAAGGCAAAAATTTCTTAAAAAAAAAAAAAAAATGGTTCTGGTACAAATATAAATTGCCCAAACAATGGAATAGAATTGAGTCCAGCAGAAAATCAAAAACACTTAAGAAATTATTTTGTGATATTTGAATTTTAAATTAGGAAGGGGAGAAATGATGTTTGAATAAATCATTTTGAGATAACATACTAATTTGGGATAATAAAAATGAACCTAGTACCTTTTCTCTTTATTAATTAATTTATTTGAAGAGGGTTTGCTGTGTTGGGATCTCCTGCCTCAGACTCCTGAGTAGCTGGCACTACAGGCACTGTCACTTAGCCCAGCCGTTAGGTTGAACTGAGAATTGAATCCAGGCCTCCCTATGTCTCATCCTACCAAGCACAGCATCTTACCAGCATATGCCCTCCTGGCTGGGTTTCTTTCTGTTTTCAAGTAGCCTCAGACTCTAACACATTACTGCAATATCAGCTTCAGTTTTTCAAAGTTGGACTGGGCTAATTGGGCTTGCATGAGAGCTAGTCATTAAGGAAAGGACCATTTATTGCAAAGGAATACTAAAAACAGGAAACTTGGTGGAATTCTTTGGTTTTTCTTTTCTTGGACCGCAACAGATTTGTTATACTCTTTCACGCATTTATGTAATAATTCCACAATTTAAATAATAGAAGATATAGGCCCAGCAGATGGTGTAATGGCTACGTCGTTGGACTCCCATATAGTTGACCGTGGTTCGAGTCCCGGACCTGAATTCACACCAGACACATGTGCGTGCATGCCCAAGATCCTGAGAGGAGAGTGGGGGAGAAGGGATTGCGTCATGGTCATCCCCCCCGGGGGGTGATTTCTCGCTTTCTCTGTCTCTCTCTGTCTTTCTGGAGAGTGCATGCATCCTAAAGCAAAAACCTCTCCAGATAAATAAATAAGTAAATAAATATTGAAAGATAAAGATTTTCTTCCTAACGAAACTCTGACTTGTATAAATGTTTAATAATTATAATATTATACCATAAAAATATACAGATATTTTAACACCTTAATAAACCACTCAGTGCTGGTAATGTCATGTTCTGTGACATTTCATTAGGTATCTTTTTATTGGACAGGAGTAAAAACTCCTGAAGCCTTTGAGATTTTTCATATCCAAAGTATCAGTTGTCACATGGAGAGTGTATTAGGCTCTATTATATTATCTCTTACAATTAAAAAATATGACAGGGAAGAAATCTGATAACTTTTCTTTTTTCTTTTAGGGAGAAAGTATGAAGTTTTCAACCATCTTTGACAAAAAATAAATAAATAAAATAAATAAAAACAAACTTGTTTGACTGGACCTGTAACCTATTGATTAAGAGAGCTGAGTCCTACATGACTGACTTCAGTTGGAATCCTGGTCCCAGCAGCTGGGAAAACATGCCAGGAACATGTATATGCATACCAAAAATCCTGACGTAATTTATAAATGAAAGAGAAGGGATCATGTCATGACCATGCATGCCCTACTGGGGAGTGCCCCCTTGTCCTCTCCCTCTCTCTGTCTCTCTGTCTCTCGGGTGACCATGCATCCCTCTGGTAATTAAAAAGAAAAGATAGAAACTTGTCCTACAGAAAACTAAATATTACAAAGATATAATGGTCAAAATGATTTGGTTTGGGTGCAACAGATTGCATAGCAGTTATGTCACTGGGCACCCACATGGTGACTGTGGTTGGAGTCCAGGATGTGGTGGCTTGAAAATCATGCTGGGAGCATGTGTATGCATGCCCAAGATCCCAGGAGGAGAATGGAAGAGAGAGGATTATGGTTTGACTCTTTGCCCTAGGGGATGATTTCTCACTTTCCCTTTACCTGTGTCTGTGACTCACTCTCTCTCTGGTGAGCACAACTCCTTAAGGCAAAAATTTCTTAAAAAAAAAAAAAAAATGGTTCTGGTACAAATATAAATTGCCCAAACAATGGAATAGAATTGAGTCCAGCAGAAAATCAAAAACACTTAAGAAATTATTTTGTGATATTTGAATTTTAAATTAGGAAGGGGAGAAATGATGTTTGAATAAATCATTTTGAGATAACATACTAATTTGGGATAATAAAAATGAACCTAGTACCTTTTCTCTTTATTAATTAATTTATTTGAAGAGGGTTTGCTGTGTTGGGATCTCCTGCCTCAGACTCCTGAGTAGCTGGCACTACAGGCACTGTCACTTAGCCCAGCCGTTAGGTTGAACTGAGAATTGAATCCAGGCCTCCCTATGTCTCATCCTACCAAGCACAGCATCTTACCAGCATATGCCCTCCTGGCTGGGTTTCTTTCTGTTTTCAAGTAGCCTCAGACTCTAACACATTACTGCAATATCAGCTTCAGTTTTTCAAAGTTGGACTGGGCTAATTGGGCTTGCATGAGAGCTAGTCATTAAGGAAAGGACCATTTATTGCAAAGGAATACTAAAAACAGGAAACTTGGTGGAATTCTTTGGTTTTTCTTTTCTTGGACCGCAACAGATTTGTTATACTCTTTCACGCATTTATGTAATAATTCCACAATTTAAATAATAGAAGATATAGGCCCAGCAGATGGTGTAATGGCTACGTCGTTGGACTCCCATATAGTTGACCGTGGTTCGAGTCCCGGACCTGAATTCACACCAGACACATGTGCGTGCATGCCCAAGATCCTGAGAGGAGAGTGGGGGAGAAGGGATTGCGTCATGGTCATCCCCCCCGGGGGGTGATTTCTCGCTTTCTCTGTCTCTCTCTGTCTTTCTGGAGAGTGCATGCATCCTAAAGCAAAAACCTCTCCAGATAAATAAATAAGTAAATAAATATTGAAAGATAAAGATTTTCTTCCTAACGAAACTCTGACTTGTATAAATGTTTAATAATTATAATATTATACCATAAAAATATACAGATATTTTAACACCTTAATAAACCACTCAGTGCTGGTAATGTCATGTTCTGTGACATTTCATTAGGTATCTTTTTATTGGACAGGAGTAAAAACTCCTGAAGCCTTTGAGATTTTTCATATCCAAAGTATCAGTTGTCACATGGAGAGTGTATTAGGCTCTATTATATTATCTCTTACAATTAAAAAATATGACAGGGAAGAAATCTGATAACTTTTCTTTTTTCTTTTAGGGAGAAAGTATGAAGTTTTCCATGTTAAAAATCTGTTCTACAGAGCTAGGAGGTGGAGTGATGGTTAGGTTGCTGGAACCCACGTGGCTGACTACAGCGCAAACCCCAGACCCATCAACTTAAAATTCATGCCAGGTACACATGCAAGCGTGCCCAAAATCCTGAGAGGAAAATGGAGAAGAAGGAATTGTAACATGGCCATCTTCCCTGAGGGGAAGTGGTGGTGGTTACCCACTTTCTCTTTGTCTCTCTCTGGTGAGCACACATGCCCTAATGAAAAGAAAAAAAGAAATCTATTCCACTAAACATTTCTCTCATCAGTATTCAGAAGGGTTAAGTGTCATATATGTATATATTTTTATCTTTTAAAATAATTATTTCATTTAACTTTTTATTTATTTATTATTGATTTGGCCAGAGAGGGACAGAGTGAGAGAGAAAGAGAGAAAGTAAGAAAGCAAGCCACCAGGTCTGGGACTTGAATCGTCGTTCGCCCTGTGGGAGTCCAGTGCCCTTAACCACCACGTCAACTGCCGGCCCATGTATGTATTTATTTAATAAGTAGTTGTTGAATGCCTTTGTGAGAACCAGTGTGACCCTCTGCTTCTGTTGCATTATGGTGACATCACAATAGTGCTCACAAGAGTACCTAATTTGATGATAGACTGTATATGCGGCAGGGTATTCCCAGAACTGCAAGCTACAGGCTCTTCTAGCACTGGTCTCCAGATTGCTGTTTTCCTGCACTCTTTCAGTTTATCCTAGGGTGAAGATTCAGAGTTTTCTTGTAACAAGTCTCCAGAGCCCACCCAACTCCTGCTTGCCATTTTTAGATGTTTAAATAATATATTTGACTGAGAAATTAAAGATGACCTCTACTGACAACATGTATAACATTATTTATTGGACTTCTCACTATACTCTTTTTCATATAAATACTTGTATGATTCTGGTTTAGGATTTCTCAAAAAGTGACTTTTACTTTACTCAATTCACTGTGAGTCAATAAATTCCACCCCCAGCTAAGGTCATGCACACCAGGAGGTGGAATTATGGGGAAAATTGTCTTAGTTTTTCTTTTGTCTTGGAAACTGACTACTAGAATTTCACACATTAAACTCAAATTCCTACCTACACACACAAAGATTTTCTGTGCATATTGACTAAACAATGAAATCTAGAGACTCTTCAAGCTTTCTGTCTCTCTCTCTACAAAGACAAAACGAAGAAAAAAATTAGAGAGCAATCTGATATGTGACAAATTCATGAAATATGCTGAAAATCTTTGTGTCCAGGGAGTATTCCTGCCTCATAGGCTTCAGATTTTCATGATTTTTATATCAGTTCCAGTAAAATCCACTTCTAATGAATCTTTTAAATTAATCAGCATAGAAAAATTATCTCAAGGAGTGTTTGACTGAGTAGATATATTTTCTAAAATGTTGTGAATACGCAGCATTGTCTTACAGCCACCTGCCTTGCATTCTGGGAAACATACTGCTGATCAATTAGTAGGAGGGTAGTCTTAGAGTGTTGATCAAGCTGGAATAGCCTCTTTAACAACTCCCTTTCCACAGATGGCTTAATTGAAATTCCCCAATAAAAACTACCTATGCCTGCTTGCTAAGACTCAGGGAGTTGCTTCAGGCTCTATTACCCTCAAGTCTGAACCCTTTGCTGTGGTTTATTACCCTAAATTCAGCTTCTTCCCTATACCATCCCATTTAAATAAACTCTGGGCTGTTTATTTTTGTAATTCTTTCCACTGTGTGCTTTGTACAACTTAAAAATTATATGTGCCATACTTCTTTTTTTTTTTTTTTTTTTTTGGAGAGGTTTTTGCTATAGGGCGCGTGCGCTCGCCAGACAGACAGAGAGAGACAGAGAGATAGAAAGCAGGTAATCACCCCCCAGGGGGGATGGCCATGCCGCAATCCCCTCTCCTCCATTCTCCTCTCGGGATCTTGGGCACGCACGCACACGCGCCCGGCGTGAGTTTAAGCCACCGGGTCCGGGACTCGAACCGTGGTCGACTACGTGGGAGTCCAGCGACATAGCCATTACGCTAACTGCTGGTCCCTGCCATACTTCTTGACTTTAACCTAGGATATTAGCTCTTTTAAATATACTTTCATTTGTCTTTATCAAAATACAATTTTAATTTAATATTTTAGAGTTAGAAATTTATTTGGAAGTTAATCAGAAGGTAATTACTGCAAGAGAAAAAAATAAAGAAGAGAAAATTATAAATAAATATTAAAATTATTGGACAAGAATAAAAATGACCCAAAAAACTTCTTTGAGAAAAGAAGAATAGGCAAAAGGATTTTTAAGGAAACATACAAAATGTAAATATATACTAATTTATAAAAGCAAAATGGAAATAATAAATCTTAATTTGGCCCAAACCAAAATCTAACGACCTTCTATAAGGGGAGAAAATGTGCAATATAAATGCTAGAGACAAGTATGGAGTAAGGAGTTATCTGTCCCTACTCTTAGCCTTCCAGCTGCTCTCCAACAGCAAAAAGATTTAATTGAATTAAAATAATTTAATTGAAGTCTTCCCCAAATAGCTAAGAAGTCAACTATTAGACATTATTTCCAGTCTCCTGAATAGAAAATAACAGAAACTGAATGGCCTGGCCCACAATAAAGGGTACCTATTAATTAGAAGGTCAGGAGAGGATGGAAAAGGGATTTTTATACAAAAGAAAGAAAAATATAACACTGTGGAAAATTAGATTATTTCACATAGAAAGAGATAAGCTAAACATGCTACAGTGATAGGAATGCACTTTAAAAATCAAAGGACCCTATATTCTGTGTCAGTTGAGAGTATATAGCTAGATCACTGTACTTGTATGCTTCAGAAATGACAAACTGATGATTCTGGCAGAAACCTAAGGCATTGTTCAAGTCAGTGGAGTAAGCACTGAGAAATTTTCTTTTGAAAGAATTGAGCAATCAAGCTGTCTTTTTGTGATCAGGGAAGTAGTTTTCTAAAAAGTGAATGGAATAATTTTGTGTGAAGACTTGTCAGTTATCCAACAAATAATTATTGATTGTTTTACCCATGTTTATCACAAAATACTGAGGATAGTATGGTGAGGAAGATCTATGAAAGGTCCCTGTTGTTTATGGTGCTCAATTATGTACAAGAAAACTCTATGCTCAGAAAGTGAATTCATAAAGAAACAGATCATTGGTTTTATAAATTCAGGGAATAACTGAGAAATTTCCCTAAAAAGATAGTTCAGGAAAGTTCTTTATGAAGATAGACCATTTCATCAAAACACAATAAGGTACAGTTAGATGTCTAAACTTTGGGGTAAAAGAATTTCAGACACAGAGAAAAAAATGCAAAAAATCCCCAAAGTAGAAATGAACTGGGCTGTGTACAGAACAAAAAGTGAGATAGGATGGTTGCAGCGTAACGAGGGGGATATGAAGAGTAGTAATTCTGAGACACAGATAAAACTAATAATATAGTCCACAGCAATATGCTTAGATGCTATTCAGTAAGCAACTAAAACGCCATTGGAAGGCTAGCCGGTAGCATAGTGGAGAAGGTGGCTGGATCCCGTGTTGAAAGTGAATGAAAAGAGACCCTTTAGAAAACTACAGTGATGCATAGTTTGTAAATATATTCTCCCCTTCCGAGGGTTGTCAATTAACTCTAATTATTGTTTCTTTTGCTATGCAGAAGATTTTTAATCTTATGTAATCTCATTTGTCTATATTTTGGGATTATTGTCTGTGCTTTGAGGGTCTTGTTTAAGAAGTCTTTAACTATTGCAATATCTCCAAGAGTTTTCCCTGTGTTTTCCATCAATAGTTGTATAGTTTGTGGTCTGATGTTTAGATCTTTGATCCATTTTGAGTTGGTTTTGTTAATGGTGAGAGAGAGAGGTCAAGTTTCATCTCTCTGCAGATGGATACCCAGTTTTTTCAGCGCCATTTGCTAAAGAGGTTTTCTTTTTCTCACTGGATTCACTGGTACCCATTATGAAATAAAACAGTTGGCTGTATGTTTTGGAAGTTGTTTCCGGGGTCTCTATTCTGTTCCATCGGTCAACATGTCTATTCGTGGGGAAAAATAAATAAATAAATAACCTCTCCTACACTGTGGCTTGGGAATGTAAATTAGTACAGCCTTCATCTGTTGGTGAAAAGGGAACTCTCCTACACTGTTGGTGGGAATGTAAATTAGTACAGACATTGTGGAGAACAATATGGTGATTTCTCAAAGACCTACAAATAGATCTACCATATGATCTGGCAATTCCCACTCCTGGTTATCTACCCAAAGGATAGGAGCACACTCTGTCAAAAAAGTGCTTGCACATCCGTGTTTATTGCAGCATTATTCACAATTCCTAAGACATGGAACCAACCCAAATGTACAGGAACAGATGAATGGATTGAAAAAGTGTGCACATATACACTATGGAGTGCTACTCATCCAAAAAAACAACAAGACCCTGGCATTTGATAGAATGTGGATGAATTTGGAAGTTTACTGAGTGAAACAAACCAGAATATGAAAGAGAGAAATTGTATATCCCCCACTTAATATATACCAAATGTCCACACTCTGTGGCAGAAACTGAAATATTGGGAGATATAAGAGCATGGAGAACAATTGCAGATACTAGAAATAGTATGAGAGGAAGGTGGAAGATGGAGGAAGGTGAGACAAAAGGAATCAAGGAGAAAAATAAAGAAGCAAACATTTCAGGGATACAAAATAGAAAATTATATGTTGATGATAAAGTGTATAATTTTTTAAAAGAAAAATTATAGCTATAGTCTGGGTCAGCAATTAGCACAGTGGTTAAACTGCCAGACTAACACACACCTGGCAGCTTGAAACTCATGCTGGGTGCATGTGCGGGCCTGCCCAGAATCTTAGGAGGAGAATGCAGAAGGGACTACATTGTGGCCATTCCCCTGGAGGGTGATTTTTCACTTTCCTTCTCACTGTTTCTCTCTGTCTCTCCAGCAAGTGCATGTTCCCTATGGTAAAAACCTAAACAGCAACAACAAAAAACTATAATGAAATGGTTGGAAAAGTGCTCTATACTTTTCTTAAAGGATTAAGGTGCATAGTAATTGCTCTGTGAAAATCTTCAGCTAAAAATATCTCTTTTATAATCTTTTAACCCAGGATTTATTATAATCAATGTATTATTTCTATTTTGTACAATTAAAAAAAGGAAAGAAAATAAAGATACAGTGATGATCTTGATGAGATATTGCAGTAGCTCTGGTTCAGTAAATAACAGGAGATATAAAGGGGAAAATGGACAGAATCAGAATCTATATTTGAAGCTATATTACTGTTACTTATTAATAGTTTACATGGTATAATAATGGAAAAAAACAAATAAGTAAATTATTACTAGTAGGTGACTTGGCCTGATAAACTATGGAAAGCATCTTAGCATTCATGTACATGGTTAAAACTGGGAAAAGAAGTATTTTGGAGAAATAGAAAATGAGACTTATATATTTGTTCTGTACACTTGTAAATGTGAGATCTCTATTAGATGCACAAATGATAATGACCTTTGGACATCTGAGTGAAGAAAGTTGAATATAATATGTCTATACATGTACACATATATTCGTTATGTAGATATGATATTTAGACTGACTATTAAATTAAATAAGCTAAAATTAATTTTTACAGAGATTATTTCTTTTTTTACAAATCTGTGATGCATTCCTAAAGACAGAAACAGGTTATATATCAGATTATATTTAATATTTTAATAAATTTCTAATAACTTAATTTTTAAAATTCATTAAATCTAGAAATTAAGAACAAGTGAAAAAGACTTCACCTTCCTCAGATTAACTGTGAAAAAAAATCTCAGTCATTCTCAAAGGAATAAATGTTAGAAATTAAATGAGACTTTGGAACATTTTTTTTTTTTTTTTTTTTTGCTAATGATTAAAAAAAAATGGAAAGTGATTTTTCTATGGTAATTAAAATGTTCTGGAATTGTGTTGATAATTACACAACTGGTACTATACTAAACAGAATTAGTAATATACTTTAAATGAGTGAATAGTATGGTATGTACATTATCTCAGTAAAGCTGTTGAAATTAAAAAAAAAAACTAATACTCTTCACTCTTCAGAAATAAATGACAATGAGAATGCATCAGTTTAAAATTCTATCCAGCTTATTGCATTTGGCCAAAGTTTTACTAATGGAAGCTGTTATTTATTATAACAGTATAAAAATAAATTACTGTTTGAAGTGCTTGAAAATAAAACAAATAAACCTACAGAAAATATGAGTCTAATTTATAATAAAGACTTTAATGAATTAGAAAACAATGGGCTTGATGAATATGCAAGTCCACTTCTTAAAACAGGCAACATAAAAGTATAAATCAAAATATAAACACTCTGTGAAGACTACTTTAGAATTGTAAAATTTATGAATATATGTTCACATTTTTCTAATGAAGCAAACATTTCTTGCTTTCTGTCTCTGTCTCTCTGCTTCTCTGTCTCTGTCAAATGTACAAGGACTATAGCAAAAATCTCTTTTAATAAAGAAAAATGGAAAGAAGAGAAAAGAAAAAAGAAAAGAAAGAAGAGAAAAGAAAAATGAAGAGAAGAGAAAAAAGAAGAGAAAAAAAGAAAAGAAAAGAAGAGAAAAGAAAAAGACCTGCTTCATGGTAATATGTTTCAGGAACAATAGGGATACACATGACTGCACACATACGCACACATACACACATTAATTATTATGAATAAATAAAAATAAAGTGCTATTCAAAATGCCTGAAAATAAAGCAATTATACCTATAGAAAAATGTGAGTCTAATTTATAATAAAGACATGAAAAGCTTGAAAAATAGTGATAAATATGCTTTGTATACATATATAACATATATGTGTGTAACATATGTGAACATATGTAGAAAGAGAGAGGGAGAAGAGAGCTGAATAATACAAAAGATAATATTACCAGAGATCTTGTTGTCTGTTATCTTTCATATATTGCAGAAGTGAATCTATTAATGATACCATGTGTCATATGACAGGCATAATATCCTGTTTTGTAAAATTAGACTAACCGAATTGTCTAAAATAATCTTAAGAAATGATGCTGAACTATTGTAGATAATACATGATAACACTTCATTACAAAATTTTAATGTTAATTTCATCAAATTGTAGTACTTTAAAGAAATAAAATATTTTCAAAAAGCTTTTTTAAAAATGGTTGCACTGCATGCATGCAAGCAAGCCTGTCTTTAATAGTGGAATGAAGGGGGAACAATAGTATTCTTACATGGCATTAACTAGAGAACCCTTAGGTAGTTTCCCCTAAATTTATATAACATAATCCATGTCTAGATTTCATTTGACTTATTTCTCAAATGCCAAAGGAGAAGTATAAATAGGCATAATGATGAAAAGTTCTAGATTTTACATTAAAAGGCTACAATAGTTCATTATTCTAACATAATGCAAAATCCAGTGGTCTATATTTAATCATCTTCATGTGGAAATTCCATGTCAGTTATGGTGCAGATTTCAGAGTTTTTGAAACTCTCTTTTCACATAGTTTCCTGAATGTACTCTACAAATGAGCAATTTTCAACATTCCTTCCCCATCCTCTGCATTTCAGACTCTGCTGATGCTTTTGCTCTCATCGACCTGGGACAGATCATTGCCATTTACCTGCCTTTTCTACATGTTGCTCCAGCATCTTTCTGACAATATTTCTGACTATCTGACTGTAAGATACTGATTGATTTCTGGAGCTTTTTCATTAATTTAAAAACTAATTTTTGTTTGGTGAAAGATACAGTTTCTCTGAAGTAAGTAATATATTGATAATTGGAGAGGATTCAAGAACTCAAGTAGTCAAAGAATAGAAGCAAAACCGATGTTGTGGGAAGAACTCTAGAGGTAAATTTCACTTATCATGCGTTTCAGATTCTACTCAGTACCAGACACAGAGCTGTGTATCTGAACTATGAGGAGAAATAACCTTGAGGAGCTTGAAGCAGGTCAAAGTAAATGACCATTTTACAGAATGTAAAATAATCTGACAATATTATCTAATAATGGTACCTATATGAGTGGAAGGAGTCTTTACTAATGAGTAAAAGAATGGATGTCAGATTGTTAGAAGTGGAGACAAAGGAATTTTCAGGGAGAAGCAGACACAATGAAATCCAGTTGAGGGGAACAACGTGTATCAAGAAATGACAGGGAAAAATCGTAGCAGAAATTACATTTCTCAGCTTCCTGTAACTTCTTCTGTTGGTGAAAACATGCTACTTCCTCTGAAAAACTGCAATTATTGTATGGCTTATCACTGAACCTCCCCAGGTCCAGATAAACATGACTAGATTGGAAAAAGAATGACACTTTTCCCTGCCACAATTTTACAAAAAGCTGTACGTTACATCTAACAACTAAAAGGAAAAACAGTCTGCATGCTAAGATAAACAAAAATAGGATCACCTCATCCAACCTGTGTTCTCATTGTTAAGGAAACTTAGCATCACTCCCTGTGAAAAGCAACCTTGCATTTTAATTGCAATTGAAAGTGTCTCAAACTTTGTGGATATTGAGTAAGATATATGATGTCTTCGCACCACAAACACACTGACAGCAAACAATATTTCTGGTAGTTTTATTATCTTCTGTTATGTACACTCATTTATACTTGGTTAGCCAGTCTTTCTAGTTTTCCCTCCTTGGCACTTCTCATAAGATATTTTTCTCTTTTTTTGTCTTTCTTTATTTCTTTAGTTACTTATTTGTTTATTTATCTATTTAGTACATGTTCATGTCCGTTTCATTGCTAATAACAGGAAACATATGAAACTGGATGATTTATAAAAAAGAAGTTCATATGGGTCCTGATTTGGGATCTAAGGTTTGGAGGCTTCTCTGAAGGGGGTCTTCTGGCTGCATCAAAACATGCCAGAGGTCAAGAGAGTGTGGTCTGTGTTCCATGTATCTCTCTGTTTTATTCTTTCTCTTAATAAACCCATCAAAACTCAAGCATGGGCCCCACTCCCTAATAACCTTTGTTCTAATTATTTCTTAAAGAACCCACCTCTGATACCATAATCAAATTTAGTTTTCACTACCTTAATTTCATTACGATGGTTCAACACATTAATTGGAAGGGAATGTATTCAAACTGATAGCAGTATATTTGGTAAAATATACTCCTTTTAATGTACATTTCTGTGAGTTTTGACAAATGCATGTAATTGCAATATTATCATCACAATTAAAATATAAAACAGCTTCATAAACCACCAAGTTTCCATAAACTTCTTTATGGTTAAGCCCTCTTCCAACTAATCCCTGGCTATCATTGAACATACAGAATGCACCCTATTGATACTGGTTTTTATCTCTTTACATAATACTTTTGAGATTCACCCATGCTTTTAGTGTGTCAAGAATACTTTTTAAAAGTTTACTTACTTTGGGACCAGCAGATGGTGTAATGGTTATATCACTGAACTCCCATGTAGTTGATCATGGTTTGAATCCCAGACCCTGTGGCTTAAAACTCACATTGGGTGCATGTGCATGTGTGCCCCAAATCCCAAGAGGAGAATGAAGGAGAAGGGATTGAGGTGTGGCCGTTCCCCCTGCGGGGGTGACTTCTCATGTTCTGTTTCTCTGGCAAGTGTACACACCCTATAGCAAAAATCTCTCTCTTAAAAAAAAAAATATAACAAAGATGGAAAATTTATACTAACTGATTATCAGGCTTCTTATAGACTTATAAAAATCAAAAGAATATCATAGAATTGTAGACAGGATACACATATTGTTCAATTAAATTTAATAAGAGTGTGTATACATATACAGTTAATTCAAAGACAATGCAACGAAATACATTCTCTTCAATATATAGTTGAAGACCCATCTATGTGCCAGACTTATCTATATGCCAGAAGCAGGAAATGAAATGGTGATTGTCAGGGAAGGGGGTTGAGGGTAAATGGAGAGCTATTGTTTAATGTGTTTTAAGTTTAGTTATAGAGGACAAGTCAGTTCTAGAGATCTTCCATACAACACAGTGTTTATAATTAATAATATAATATAGGGCACTTAAAAATTTGTGAATGGGGGGCCAACAGTGACGTAGTGATTAAGGTGCTGGACTCCCATAGGGCTGACTGTGTTTTGAAAATCACACAGGGCACAAGTGCATGTGTGCCCAGTTTGGAAGGGAAAATGGAGATGGGATTTTAGCATGGTTATTCCTCCTAAGAGGTGATTTATCACTTTTTCTCTCCCTATCTCTCTTTGTCCAGCAAGTGCACATGCCCCATGACAAAAGCCACAAAAGAAAAAAAGGTCATAGAGTATAGATATTGTATGTGTTCTGGACACAAGAAAAAAATAATTGTTAAAAGACACAAAAATTGGGGACCAGCAGATGGTGTAATGATTATGTTGTTGAACTCCCACATAGTCGACTGCAGTTTGAGTTCCAGAGCTGGTGACTTAATACTCATGCTAGGCACTTGTGTGTGTGCCCAAAATCTTAGGAGGAGAATGAAGGGAAAGGGATTGCACTGTGGCCATTCCCCCTTGGGAGTGATTTATTGCTTTCTGTCTCTCTGTCTCTACAGCAAGTGCATGGGCCCTATAGCAAAAAATCTCTCCCTAAAAAATGCACATGCACACACACACACACATACACACACACACACACACACACAAACAAACATTTATATAGTGTGCGATGAGAACATTCAAAAGAGTATTCATTGATTCATATAATCATTACAGAAATGAGCTTCAATGTACATGTAAATGGGGAATAACTTATAACTTTCTGGTTCATCCAGAGCATCATAAGTTTAGATGAGAATAGGAGGGTTTATGAGTTATTACTTTTATGTTTCTTCACTCAAAGGAAAAGTAGAGAAATCAAGAGAAACAAAAGATTAGTAAATTCAAGAAGTAAAGATAACTATAAATGCTGACAAGCCACTGAAAAGCATAGTTAAATGTTTAAGGCAACCCACATTATGACAGTCTAGTATCAGAAAAGAATGAGGTATTATAGAAAGAAATCTATTCATGAACTCTGCTAGAGTTTCTTTTTAATTTTTTTAAAAGAAGTTCTTGTTATAGGGCATGTGCGCTCCCTGGAAAGAGAGAGAGACAGAGAGTGAGAAATCATCCCCCTGGGGAGATGGCCACACTACAATCCCTTCTCCATTCTTCTCTCTGGATCTTGGGCATATATGCACATATGGCTGATGTGAATTTAAGCTGCCTGGTCTGAAACTTGAACTATGGTTGACTACTTGGGAGTCCAGCAATGTAACCATTATGCCATCTGCTGGTCCTTGTGCTACTGGAGTTTCTAAATTTGACAAGATTATAGATATTACAGTATGATAGGTCTTCAAAAAGTTTATGAAAATGCATATAATGAAAAACTTTTTGTATCAAAATAAATTCAAACTACACTTGCATTTTCTGTGAAATTGTAAAGTCCCCACCACATATAGCCCAAATAAGGTGAGAAGAATTTTTCTTTGTTCCTGATCTCAGTAGATGAATTAATATACAATGTAAGTACAAGCTTAGAGGATGCATTAGACTTCTAGATGGTTGTTAATGTCAAAGCTGTAATAGGAAATGTCTCTAATTTTACTAAATGGAAAATAAGATCTTTGTTAGTTCATTAGCACCTTTTGTTACACCTATGCAAGTGCAATTGATCAAATAAAGCATACAATGAATGCTTTTGGTTCAGAAAACAACAAAAATGTTATGGAATTAAATCTATGTTTTAGGGTCAGAGATACAAAAACTAGACATTGGGAACAAAACAAATACACTTTTCGGCAGGCAATAGGAATAAGTGTGAAGAGCACATCCTTTAGTGGGAGGTAGGTGAGAAACACTTTGCACCCTGAGATAAGTAGAAAATAACCAGGTTTTTGTTTTAGTCTTCAAACAAAGTCATTTTGGAACATTTCCTGTAAATTAGCGATTCTCTAAGAGAAACAATTTTATCACTGAAGTTTTAAAATGCTGATATTGTGACCAGCAGTTATTGTAATGGTTATGTCACTGGACTCCCACATAGACGACCGCAGTTTGAGTACTGGACCCGGTAGCTTAAACTCATGCTGGGTGCATGTGCATGTGTGCCCAAGAGCCTAAGAGGAGAATGGAGGAGAAAGGAGTGCGGCATGGCTTTCGCCCCCTGGGAGGTGATTTCTCGTTTTCTGTCTCTCTCTTTCTGGTGAGCGCATGCACCCTATAGCAAAAATCTCTCCAATATATAAATAAAATGCTGATATTTAGGGACCAGCAGATGGCATAATGTTTATATGACTGGACTCCCATGTAGTCAGCCATGGTTCAAATCCTGGACCCGGTGTCTTAAAACTCACACTGAGTGCATGTGCATGAGTGCTCAAAATCCCAAGAGGAGAATGGAAGAGAATAGATTGTGATATGGCCATCCCCCCTGGGGGATGATTTCACACTTTTTGTCTCTCTGTCTCTCTCTCTCTCCCTAGTGAGGACATATACCCTATGGCTAAATCTTCTCTTAAAAAATACTGATATCTAAAGATATATTATTACCTTCATAAATATGATATGCAGATGAATTCTTTTTCATACTTGATTAGACTAACAGTAAACTTAATAATGTGGTAGTATTGTGATTTTCCCTTATAATGTTGTGTTTTTTATTATTCAGTCCTTCTAAGTTTGACAAACTTGCATCTCTGGTAAATAAAAATTTAAGTACTTTCATCTCAGTCATTCCTTCACATAAGGCTAATTAGCATACTTTCCTTTATCTTACAAATTTCAATGAATGGAAGAGATATGCTTTCACACTGCAGATAAACTTGGATGTGTGAGCCCAGAAATAACTGGAATTGAAAAGTTTCTAGCCTCACGGTTCTGATAGGATTAGAACAATTATGTTCATTACCAGACTCATTTCAACTCTGTCCTTTCTTCAATACAGTCCTATGTTTATATTCCTTTTGAATAAAGGAATATACAGTTCATATTCGTTTTTGTTCCTTTCCACTGAGAGCACCTTGATCACAAACATGGACAATGGTTATATGTAAAGCAGAAATTACAACAGATTTTTTTTTTAAAAAAGATATGGTATACACATAAGTGTAAGAAATGCTCAGGAAGGCAAATGCATTATTGATGATGGGAGAATCCAAGTAATGTAGTTGAATCTTGTGACATCAATGAAAAAATAAAACTGTTTATACCAATTTTACTAAGGGTGAAGGTTGTCACTAGAGATTCACTTATGAGCATTATTGAAATAGAGGCTTTATATATGATATGATCAGCTTCTATTTCCCTTTGCAGATTCAGTTTGGCAACTGACAATATGCCGTTTCATGAGCGACTCAGTGGGAAAACTCTTCTGAGCTAAATGATTGATTTTTAGGGAGAATTTTATTTTGTGACAATTGTGAGGAGAGACATGTTTTTGCCTGAGTGGGTTAGGTGCCACTGATGGTATGAACATTTTATTTTTGGAAGTCATGATTTATCTGCATTCCCGTGCATTTGAGTCCAGTTTTCAATCTTCTCTTGACAACTGCTTCGTATTGTATTTAGGAATCTCAGATTGATGTCCCCAGCATGTGTGCTAATTGCAACTTTTTTCTCCAACTCTCACTCTATTCTTCACTAATTTACTTTAAGGTTCATTAATCTCTCCTGCACTTTGACTTTGTCCTAAATTAGCAATTGGAAGCAGGTGATTACATTAACTTCTGTCACTATTGATTTGTCTGTCTTATTTTTGCTAGATTGATATTCACTACTTTTAATTTGGCTCGTTTTTTTTTTTTTTTTTTTTTTTCTCATTAAAGTGAGTCTCCTAGTTGTTTATTACAGTGAAGCATGTGGGAAACATAATTCCAATATATCTTCTTTACTTTAAGCCCATTATACTTTGATCTTACCTGGGAGGATCTTCCCAGTCATTGCACATTTCTTTTAAAAGTAGGGCTATATAAGCCCGGCATAATGTCACATCTTTTAGTCTCAGTTAACTGGTAGACTAAGACAAAAGAGTTTGGATGTAACGAGAGCCCATATTAAAAAAAAAAAGAAAAAAATCCAGGCTACTTATAAAATAGTTGAGGTGAATAGAAATTTGAGAAATGTATCATTGGTCGACATAGATAAAAAGAGAAACCATAATACCTTTAGATTCAGTAAGAATGTAGTCTTCATTGTGTTTTCTTCATATGAATAAGGATAAAATGATTTCAGAGTAAAAATACAAATGCCATTCTCCTTATTGTTCTGTCATCTTCTAATAGACCACTTCCCCAAATCCCACATTATTTGTGTATTAAAGATTTATTGAATTTTTTGGTTGATACCTTATCTTTTAAAAAACAGTAGAGTAATTGGGTTATTTTTTCTTTTTATTTGTTGAAACATAAGTATTCTTTCATTTTCTGCACATTTTTCTTATCACACATATTAATTGCAAATATTTTCTCCCATTACATAGATCATCAGTTTTGAAAAATTTTAGTAGAGTTTATTTTTGTTTATATCAGATTTAGGTTTATAGAGAATATTAACAGAAAGTGAAGAAAGTTCCCTCTCTGGGCTTATAGTTTGCTCTACTACTATTATTAATTTTTTTTTTTTTTAGAAAGAGATTTTTGCTATAGGGGGCATATTTTGGTGGTGAGACAGAGAGACAGAAAGCAAGAAATCACCCTCTGGGGGGATGGCCATGTACAATCCCTTCTCCTCCATTCTCCTCTCAAGATTTTGGGCATGCACACACAAGTGCCTGGTACAAGTTTCAAGCCAGCAAGTCCAGGACTCAAACCACAGTTGGCTATGTGGGATATGGGAGTCCAGTGTCCAGTGCCATAACCATTATGCAACCTACTGGTCCTGTTTTCTCTGTCGTATAGTTCTATAGGTTTTGTCAAATGTATTATGTCATGTTGTCTTAAGTTATACCTGAAATTTTTATTTTATTCAGGTGTGCTGAGGGTGATCGATCAAACTGCCAATGAAAACATAGCTGATTACTCATACTGTCCAAAAGAAAGGTAATGTCAAGCAGGGCCAAGTAGAGAACATCCATGTCTTTTGCAGAAGAGCAAGAGAGGAACTGCTAGAACGTCTTCATAGAACGTCTTCATTGTAGCTTCTGTGGGAAGGAATTGATAAAGTAATGTAAAGAGGTCACTCGGGTTTGTGGTTAGCTAATTAATAATTTCCTCCAGCTCTAAGGAGTAGGAACTGCCATTTACCTTCTGATGCCTGGGGCAGTTAGGGAAGGGAGTTAGCTTCACATGTAAAAGTGCCTATTAAAGCTGATGGGTAGGGAGTAAGGGATCTAAATTGGCTAGCTTGCATATGAAAGGCAGCTACTCAGAGAATCCCTTATTACCTCTAGGAATCCATTAACTCTGGGAGGGTCAGTCTCTCCCCTCATTAAAGCCCTAAATGTCTGTCAGACACAGATACTGGAAAATAAAAAGAAAACACATGTATTTATCATTACATTATCATACAGAATCATTTCTCTGCCCTGAAAGTCCCCTGTGTTTCAGCTATTCATCGCTTCTGCTTCCCATGCTAACAATCCTGCCCTTACTGCCTATAGTTTTGACTTTTCCAGAATATCATATAACTGGAACATACGATGTAGCTTTTTATTTCCCCCTGGTTTGCTTCCTCCACATAATAATACACATTAAAGGGTACTCCATGTATTTTTATGGCTTGATACTTTATTTCTTTTAATCATTCAATTATATTTCACTCCGTGATGTACCAGTTTATTGACATTTGTTGAAAGGCATTTTGGTTGCTTCCAATATTTGGCAATTAAACTGGGTATAAACCTTCATGTGTGCCGGGGTCCAGCCTTGGCGGGGGTGAGTTTGAGACTTGTACACAGGAAGGCAACACGGGTGATCAGAAACAAAAATTAGACTGAGACCTCCATGCCTCTTAGCATGTTGTCAGCTGGTTACAGCCAGAGTCAGCTCCAGATTGCAGCGCCGTGGCTATTAAAACATATGTATTTATTGAGGGATGTTTAAGAAGTAAGGGGCGGTGAGAGGAAGTAAAAAATTTACTTTAAAAATAGGGAATACAAAGCATGGAAACAATAATTATAAAATATGCTGTTTGTCTTGTCAGCTCAGGTAAAATCAATCACAGTTCTTAGGATGAGGAAGTCCATTTGTCTGTTGTATTTTCTTCTTAGATTTTGATTACTGGGAAGGGTCTTTTAAAGAGGGGGCTTACAGGAAGCTTGATAACTTCAGTCCTGGGCCAGAGCGGCAACATTGCTGGTTACAAAGGCCTAGATAGGAATCTAGTCTTGTTAAGTAAAGACACAGTTAATATATGGACTAACTATATATAACAGCAAAAAAGGGTGAGTCTATTGTCCATAAGGGAAAGGAAGATGATCTTGTAGCTCAGGAGACAACACAGGATGCTTTTTCAGCAGTTTTTCATAGCCAACAGCACATAGATGAGAAACTCTTTGTAGTTAAAAACTATCTGTTGCTTTAGATAAGACCTCCCAGCTAAGATAGTTACTCTTCCTCCTGGAGCCTTCAGGTTTGTTGATCCTGTCGTTGTTAGCCAGATCTGTCCTTCCTCTATTAACCCACGGGTCCCTGTATTTATTTGCTGAATTTTTTGCCTGTTAATCAGTGAATTCTTGTGCTATGTCTTAAAGTCCCTGTCATGGGTGGATATGCTAACTTGGCCTAACATAAGTTAACTTTGGCCTGCAGCTTTAACAAGGAGTATTTACGTAAAATTAGCCTTAAACTAACTTAGTCTACATATGCTACTAGCGCTAATTTGGCTTATACTAACTTAACCTGTATGTTAATTTTAGCTTAAAACAGACAGGTGGAGGAGTCTCAAACTTCTTGGCCCTCGCATGCCATTTTAGGAAACCACATTCCTACAAGATCACTAATTGGCTTTATTGTAAAGTTGCAATAAGGCTGGGGGTGATTTTTTACCCTTGCAGGGTACTGTAATAACAGTAAAGCTCATGGCAGAGAAATTGAGTGCAGGTCAGTACAACGACACAAGGGGGGGGGCTCGTAAACTGTCAGCCTTGCCTTGTAGTTTCTTCCCAGTCCAGGCCTTGCCTTAGGGATGGGAGGCAGCCTCTTTACCAACTTGTGTTGTCTGCATGGTCCTGTCACATGTGGAGGCTTTTGTGTGGACATAAGTTTTCAATTCACTTGAGTAAAACAATGAGCATGATTGGTGAATCATATGCTGAGAATGTTTTTCACTTCGTATTTTGTGCATACACCCACAAGCAAACTTCCTTGCAACATAGCTATACCCTTTTGCATTCCCACAACAATGAACTGGAATTCTATAGTGTCATCCCTCCTCAGTACTTAGTATTGTCAGTGTTTTGGAATTTAGACATTCTCATAGATGTTTATCTCATTGGTTTTTAAATTTGTAATTCATAAATAGCACATAATAATAAGGACCCTTTTTTATGCTTAATTGCCACTCCTGTGTCTTTTCTGGTGATGTGTCTGCTCAGATCTTTTGTCCACTTTTTAACTGGGTTTAAAAAAAATCAAATCCAGGTGTGCACATAACTCTCATAAGTGTTAATTAGGATATCAGAAACAGCAAGGGTTAAGAAAGCCCCATACATTCTCTTATTTTGTGACATTCATCAAACTCAAGATAACTACCTGCACCATGAGACTCATAAGAAATAAATGTGGGGGCCAGTAGGTGGTGTGCTGGTTAGGGTGCTGAATTCCCACATGGTCAATGGTGGGTGGACTCCTGGATCTGGCAGCATGAAATTCATGCTGGGCAGGGGTGCATGCCTGCCTAAAATTCCAGGAGAATAGAGAAGAAAGGATTGCAGAGTGGTCATTCCCCCTGAGGGGTGATTTCTCACTTTTCCTCTCACTGTCTGTCTCTCTAAGGTGAGCACATGCATCCTAAGGCCAAAAAAAGTACATAAATAAAAAAGGAAAAACAAAGATAAAAAGTTGGAGGGGATCTTGGACATATATTTTGACTAAACAAAGAATCTAAAACAGGTTAAACAGGGGATCAGAGGAAGGAGATGGTGCTTGCTTGCCCTCCTCAGCACTGGCCTATTCCATCTGTGGAACATCTCTCTCTCTGAATAAACCTCATGTTCAGCTTGTTTCTTTGTCCTTCAATTCTTTGCTGCCATGGGAAAGGACAGACCCCATTCATTACAATCTCACAGTTCAGTACATGTGTACAGAAAAGTCATAAAAATAATACCTAGAATTTATATATCCTTTATTGAGATTCATCACATATTTAAAATTTTGTTTTATCATTTTCATTCTTTCTGTCTCTTTTGTCTCTCTCTTTCTACGTTCTTCCTTTCCTTTCTCACTCTTCATAAATGCGATTATATATGAGGAGATTTCAAAAATTTGTGGAAAATTGGAATTAAAGTATGAGTTTATTTCAGTGCAAAACTTTTTAAAAAATCCATGTGTAGTATTTTCTTTTCTTTTACATTACAAGAGGGCATGAGGATATACCAGAAAGAGAAAGAGAGAGCAAGAAAGCGTCCTCTAGTGGGATATGGTCATGCCACACAGTCCTTTTTTCCTCATTCCTCCTTCCCATCAGGATTTTGTGCATACACTCACAAGCACTAGCTTTGTTTTCCAAGTCAGTGGGCTAGAATTCTAACTGGAGTCAGACATTGGTTGGATATGTGATATTTGGCTCTTTGGCTTTTTTAACCACTAGCCTACAGGACCAGCCTGAATAGCTTTTCTTTTTTCTTGTTTTCTTTTTGGAGAGGTTTTTGCTATATGGTGCGTGCGCTTTCCAGAAAGATATAGAGAGACAGAGAGACAGAAAGCGAGAAATCACCCCCCAGGGGGGATGGCCACACCGCAATCCCTTCTCCTCCATTCTCCTCTCAGGATCTTGGGCATGTACGCACACGCGCCTGGCGTAAGTTTTAAGCCACTGGGTCTGGGATGCGAACCATGGTCGACTACATGGGAGTCCAGCGATACAGCCATTACGCTAACTGCTGGCCCCAGCTTTTCCATAATATGCATTTTCCATGAACTCTTAGAAGATTATATAGATAGATAGATAATGTATATATAACATATAGCAATTATATATACCATATATAATATATAGTGATATACAATATGTTATATATCATATAATAACATATGATATACATACATATCATACATAATCATGTCCCTTTATCCCATAGTACTTTTGTATATATTTTCTTCAAATAAGGATTTCTATTATGTAACTATAGAATAATTATCAAAGGTAAGATATTTGACACTAATTTAGAGCATATATACAAACTTCTTAAATTATATCAATATACTGTTTAATTATTTTGTTCTTCTAATCTAGGAACTAATTAGAATCATTCATTGCATTTACTTTTTTTTTCTTGGTCATCTATTTATACTGTATGAAACACTTTCTCAGACCTTTGTTTTTCATTGTAAAACTTTTTTTTAAATGTTTATTTATTTCATGAGAGAGAGAGAAAAAGAAAACACCCTCAATGAGGACTCATACCATAGTCTTCCCTACCCTCAGACCTCCCAGCTGGACAGGACCATAGACACACACACATGTGACCAGCACGTACAAGTCAACCTGAACCCTAATCTTCCATGTGTCCTCCAGCTTTGAAGAGCACTGCACTTATCACTGGACACCTTTGCCTGGGTCTGTAAAGTCTAATATAGTTGCAAAATTAGTAAACAATGATACACAAACTTGGAAAAGTTAAAAAAGAAAACTTTAATATAGTTAACTTTTCTGTTCGTAAATTATCTATTGTGGTAATTAATGTGTTATTAAATAATCCATGAAACAAAAGATCAAAAATACTATACAAAATTGTTCTAGCAGAAGTATATGTAATATATTCAAAACAGAATTAACTGAAGGCACTTATTCTATTTTATTTGGAAAGGTTTGTATTTAAGTGATCAAAATTGGGTTTTATTTTAAGAGTGATTCTTTGTTTGTGTTTTTGTGTGTGTGTGTGTGTGTTTTTTTTTTTTTTTTTTGAGAGTATTTTGCGAAAGGGCGCATGCTCTTGCCAGACTGATAGAGAAAGACAGAGAGACAGAAAGCGAGAACTCGCCCCCAGGAGGGATGGCCATGTTGCAATCCCTTCTCCTCCATTCTCCTCTCAGGATCTTGGGTATGCACGCACACGCGCCCGGAGTGAGTTTAAGCCACCAGGTCCAGGACTCGAACCACAGTTGCCTACATGGGAGTCCAGCGACATAGCCATTACACTAACTGCTGGTCCCAAGAGTGATTCTTTATTTTAAAGCATAGCTTTTACCCTTTACATTATCATGTCTATTTCCTATTCTAATGTGTAAGTTTAGGAAGACATTTGAGTAATTACTTGATTGACTACTAAACTTGCATATTTTCAATTTACCTCTCTTCCCTTGATTATCTGTTTCTTTGAAATTATTAGTTTACCTTGAAATGTAGAGTACATCTAATCAACTTGTATAAATCTCAATTCCATTATTTCCTAGTGATGTGAATATGGTAAAGTTGTTATTTTCTAGTTCTACAGCTTTAGTTATAATTTCTTTAAATTAAGACTGGTAATGTTATCCCCCAAGAGCTAATGAACAACAAATAATTAATAAGCATTAAAAACAATTACTTTAATAATTTATAAAAGGCACTATTGGCTGGAAGTTAAGATTAGATATTTTAGATATACATACACATGAGTTAAAATCCTGGATAATTAAGTTACTAGCTGCTTTATGACAAGTTTGTTTATTCTCTTGACATCTCAATTTTCTCAGCTGTAAAATGAAAAGAATGATTATACCTATTTTATGAAACTTTAGAGAAATTTAACTGAAGTAATGTGTTTAAAAATTATTAGTACAGTGCCTCACACATGCAAAAGATTCCTTTGAAAACTTCTATAGGCTGCATATTAGTTTTCTCACTAAAGTTCCATAAGGAGAGTTAGTCTGAACAAATTTTTCTAACAATTAGAGCAATGTAATAGGAAAAGACAGTGCCTCTGAATGCTCTGATTTATAAAACACTAGATAAAAATCTGGAAGTTGTACTAAACAGTCCGTTTCTATATGCTAGGCTATCTGTGCAGTTGTTTTTTAACTTTAGGATCCTAAGAAGCTATGATTTTATGTTAATATCTAAAGATAAGATAGGTTTTAATTTGTAGAAGATTTTATTATCCTATTGCCGGATCATCAACATTTTTAATACCAATTAATATTAAATGTTATAAAACCTTAAACTATTTCTCAGGGATCTTTATACTTTTTAATTTGTTGTGCCTTACTCTTTACAATACAATCAGCATTCATGGCATGATTCATGGCATGAGGACACAAAATATGCTTTGATGGTAACACCCTTATCAACTTAATATTTATTTTAGGTTATAGTCAATAATTTCTACTTATCAAATGGAAATAATGGTTATGATAGATAAAATTTACAGAGCACAAAATATTTTTGAACACTGTGATAAGCTCTTTCCAGATACTGTCTTACTTACAAAAATTTAATAATAATATGGAAAGTTTTATTACCATAATTTTTAAAAATAAGAATTTTTTTCAAGTTTTTGCAACAAAAATAAACAAATATATTTTGTACGAAAATAAGTATATACTTTTATTCCATGTTCCATGAACATTTTTAAGTTCCTTGGTAATCATACTTAGATGTTAGGATTGTTGTAAGGATCAAATAAATGAATAAATTCAAAACAGGATAACAATGGACAATTAGTAAGTGCTCAGCTCCATTGTCTCTATGTTTTAGTTTATTTATATTTACTTAGAGAGAATGCAAGAGAGAATAGATGAGAGAGAGAGAAACAAGTACCCTCGACAAGATCTTGGCACACTGAAATTCCTTTTCCCCTTTGCCCAGGCCTTCAGCTAGTTAGGATCTTAGGCAGGAGTGTTTCAGGTTGAAGAAGGATTGAAAGTCAAGGTTGACTGCATGGTTTCCACCGCTGAAGATCAGTATGCCATTGCCTATGCCACAGAGGCTGAGCCAATTATTGCTATTTTTATAACACATACCCACGTAAGTGTATTTTTTCTTTTGCCTTTATCATTTAAATGAATGGCATAGTATTAGAAATTTAGTTTTGCTTTTTCTTTAATTTTTCAAATATATAATTACCTTGGGAACATTACAAGGATTATATGTACATGAATCTACCCTCTTCTCTCTAATAGTTTCACAATACTTCATAGTATGCTCTATTTTTAATTGATTTAACTCAGCATTTTTGTTCTTGGTACTATCGACATATTGAGCTGGATAATACTTTGTGTGGGGCTGTGTTGGGCATTGTAGAAGGTTCACCAATGAACCTGACCTCTACCGATTAAATGACAGCAGCAATCCCCACCTAATTACGATGATCAAAATGTCTTCAAAAATTGACAAATGTTTTCTGGGAGACAAAATTACCCTGTTTGAGACCCACTTATTTAGTCAATGATCAATTAAAGGACATTTAGAAGGTTTCTATGTGTTTGCTATTAAAAACAAACACAACAATAATACATTGAATTTCCTTGCAAAAATGTAAACCTTTGTGCATATTACTTGGATTTCTTTCTTTCTCCCCCTCCTAGTGATATGAGACTTTTACAGACATTTTTCTTTGAACAACCTGAGTCTACAGTCAGAATATATTACCATTTCTTTCTGGGAAAGTGTTTATTTTCCTCCCTTTTTAATCAAAATCCTCTTCTCTTCCCTATTCAATTTTTTTTTTTTTGAGAGGTTTTCGTTATAGGGCACATGTGCTCGCCAGAGAAACAGAGAGAGACAGAGAAATAGAAAACAAGAAATTACCCCCCAGGGGGGCTGGCCATGCCACAATCCCTTCTCCTCCATTCTCCTCTCTGGATCTTAAGCATGCATGCACACACACCCAGCATGAGTTTAAGCCCCTGGGTCCAGGACTTGAACCGCATTCGACTACATTGGAGTCCAGTGACATAACCATTACTTCCCCTTCAATTTTCAAAAATTCTAATTAATTTTTTGTCAGCAGTATAAGTAAGAGCCTTTGCTCATGCTATTAAATAGAATTATGATGAATTTCAAGTATTTACAGTATCTTGGTGATAGAAGAAAATCTGACCAGTGTCAGAGGATGGATCAACATAGCTCAATATTCCAGGTTCTTAGATCAGACAGATTATCAGAGAGCTATAAGAACCAGGCCTATGTTCTGTTTCTTATATTTACAATGCCAAATGCCACCTCCTATTTTGAAAAGATGTATATTGATGGAATATCTCTCTCTCTCTTTTTTTTTTTTTGGAGAGGTTTTTTCGCTATAGGGTGCATGCTCTTGCCAGACAGACAGAGAGAGACATAGAGACAGAAAGTGAGAAATCACCCCCCAAGGGGGATGGTCATGCCGCAATCCCTTCTCCTCCATTTTCCTCTTGGGATCTTGGGCACGCACGCACACACGCCCAGAATATCTCTTCTTAAAAATGGGAGACTGAGGGGGCAGCCAGCAGGACAGCTGTAAGGCAAAATGCTCTGGGACCATATGGGAAAGCCCTGTGTTCATGTCTTTAGGCAACCCTATATACCCCAGGTACACAAACACACGCCTGTGATCAGGGGTGGCAGAGGTGGATCATGGTGTTAGATCCTGTTGAATGCAATCCTCTCTGGATCTTAAGCATGCATGCACACACACCCAGCATGAGTTTAAGCCCCTGGGTCCAGGACTTGAACCGCATTCGACTACATTGGAGTCCAGTGACATAACCATTACTTCCCCTTCAATTTTCAAAAATTCTAATTAATTTTTTGTCAGCAGTATAAGTAAGAGCCTTTGCTCATGCTATTAAATAGAATTATGATGAATTTCAAGTATTTACAGTATCTTGGTGATAGAAGAAAATCTGACCAGTGTCAGAGGATGGATCAACATAGCTCAATATTCCAGGTTCTTAGATCAGACAGATTATCAGAGAGCTATAAGAACCAGGCCTATGTTCTGTTTCTTATATTTACAATGCCAAATGCCACCTCCTATTTTGAAAAGATGTATATTGATGGAATATCTCTCTCTCTCTCTCTCTTTTTTTTTTTTTGGAGAGGTTTTTTCGCTATAGGGTGCATGCTCTTGCCAGACAGACAGAGAGAGACATAGAGACAGAAAGTGAGAAATCACCCCCCAAGGGGGATGGTCATGCCGCAATCCCTTCTCCTCCATTTTCCTCTTGGGATCTTGGGCACGCACGCACACACGCCCACAATATCTCTTCTTAAAAATGGGAGACTGAGGGGGCAGCCAGCAGGACAGCTGTAAGGCAAAATGCTCTGGGACCATATGGGAAAGCCCTGTGTTCATGTCTTTAGGCAACCCTATATACCCCAGGTACACAAACACACGCCTGTGATCAGGGGTGGCAGAGGTGGATCATGGTGTTAGATCCTGTTGAATGCAATTCTTTGTCTGTCATGGAAGAAATAAATGAATTTAAAAAAACAATTAAAATTTTTAAAAAAATGAGGGTAGTGAAATAGAGAGACACTTGGCAGTGATAGCTAAAAGAATTAGACAAATCTCAGTACATAATCTGGATTCTATTCTTATGACATGTATGATCTTGTACTTTTTTAAAACCTATGAGCTTCAGTTTCTTTGTCTAAGAAAAAGAGAATAGTATTAGTTATTTCAAGGTCCTTGTGATAATTAAATAAGATAATATGGGTAAAGTGCTCAGTAGAGAGTCAAATGCATACTACAAACGTGATTCCAGACCTAATGGAGTCTTTCAATCTATTTCTACGATATGAATTTGTACTTTGAAATCTCTCTAAAAGTCAGCAGTGATGTCCAGAGTTGTTGACAAGATCCTGCAACTTCTAGAGCATCATAACTAGACTGATACTGATAAAATATAGTTATACTTTCTTTTTATGTCACTACATATTGCTAAGCTTGATATACTAAATTATTTAATATTCTTTCAAATAGATTTCTTCTTCTTTTGTTCTTTTAAATGCTTCCAGTGTCACTTTCTGTTGCACTGTTCTGACTCAGACCAATAGATGATGCAATTCATGAATGCTGTGTACATTGCAATTCCTGCCTCATATCTTTTCATAAGCATTAGTGAATGTCAGTGATGAGTAAGACCTGTATCCCACTTAAATCTCCTTGACCACTCATACATACAATATATACATAAAATCCTCCCCAGTTATCAACTACAAAATTTAAAATCTATCATTGAAATATATAAGTAGATCAGATTCTAAATATGTCAGCTATGTGGGAAATATTTCAGAAAACCTAAAAGCAAATTCACAAGTAAATTTGACAACTATTCAGATAGATGCTATGCAAATATAGACACACACACACACACACACACACACACAGATATATATATTCTTAAAATGAAAAACTCAGTTATGTATACATTCAAAATCAGATACAGCTGAAATGAAAGTAAATGATGTGAAAGAGATGAAGAAATTATCAAAAAATGCAGAGAGGAGAACCAGCAGTTAGCATAATGGCTATGTCGCTGGGCTCCCACGTAGTCGACCGTGGTTCGCGTCCCGGACCCGGTAGCTTAAAACACACGCCGGGCACGTGTGCGTGCGTGCCCAAGCTCCCGAAAGGAGAATGGAGGAGAAGGGATTGCGGCATGACCATCCCCCCTGGGGGGTGATTTCTTGCTTTCTGTCTCTATGTCTCTTTCTGTCTGTCTGGCGAGCGCACACGCCCTATAGGGGAAAAAAAAATAAAAACTCTCCAAAAAAAATGCAGAGAAAAGATATACAAACACAAGAATACAGAAGAGATTTAAAAGACATGGTGGGATGAAAAAATTCATACATATCTTGTGGAAATCAAGGTAAAAGGGAAAAGAGCAGATGGAAGACAGGTAATATTCAATATTACAATAGCTTAAATTGATAATCATTCAAAGCATAAATCTTTACCTAAGAAATTTCTAAAAAATGTTCTTTGTAAAGATATAAACAATCTTATACTAAGTACCTAAGCTTCAAGATGGAAAAATATACAATAAGCCTGATCAAAGTTAACCAAAAGGTCAAAACGTGGTTTATACAATATAATAAATAATATAATGATAATTAATTTGTTTGGTTAAAAGTAACCAAGGTCATTATGTGTGAGGAGAGAAGACGACCTGTTTTAAAACTTTGCATTTTTCAGGAGATAGTATAATATACTAATTTACTTTAGACTGCATTAAGAATAAATTGTTTAATTTCAAGGTTACCTATTGGGAAAAAATGGAAATAGAGTACCATATCCAAAACCTTCATGAGAACAATTAGATTAAGAAAACAAAAATAAAATAAAAAATAAAAAGAATAACAAAATGCATTGGAAAATTGAAAAGCATAATTTAACCTGAGATAAATAAGTCCAAATATATCAAAAATCTTTCAAAACAAAAGATAGTAAAAATATTAAATTCTAGACTTCTGTGAAGCCTCTAAAGCAATAGAGACCACAGAGTGCTTATATTAGAAGTTAGGGAGTGCTGGGGTCAGCTGGTGGCATAGTGGTTAAGGTGCTAGACAAACCACATGGCTGACCATGGTTTGTGTCCCAGACCTGGTGACTTGGTTTCTCACTTTTCTTCACTTTTTCTGTGCTTGTCTCTCTCTGGTCAATTTAACATGAATGAGTGAATAAATAAAATTAAATAAACAATTATTTTTTACAAAAAAGAAGTTAGGGAGCATTGAAAATTATAAAACTAAATATTTATTTGTTAAAATGTTGCTTATCGGGACCAGCAGTTAGTGCAATGGCTATGTCGCTGGACTCCCACGTAGCTGACAGTGGTTCGAGTCCCAGACCCGGTGGCTTAAACTCAAGCCGGGCGCGTGTGCATGCGTGCCCAAGATCCTGAGAGGAGAATGAAGGAGAAGGGTTTGCAGTGTGGCTATCCCCCCTGGGGGAGTGATTTCTTGCTTTCTGTCTCTCTGTCTCTCTCTGTCTGTCTGGCGAGTGCACACACCCTATAGCAAAAACACCTCTCAAAAAAAATTGCTTATCCAAATAATAGAGAAGAAAAATATTTAGATTAGAATAAAACAAAGAAAGACAGCCCTCAGAATGGGAAAATATTTTTGTAAATTATGCATCACATAAGGGACTGATAACCAGAATACACAAGGAACTGAAGAAGCAGATTGAAAGAAAGATGATCAATCCTATTAAAAGATGAGAGAAGGATTTGAAAAAAACACTCTCTAAAGATGACATATGAATCGCCGAAAGGCATAGCTTATTTCATCTTTCCAATAAACCTACATTGTGGAAACTGTAAAACAAAAATTGCACTGGGCACTCTATAAATGGAAAGGAAGTCTTTACTCAAGTCTATTACAGTAGGGAGAGAGACTTGGTAATAAGAGAGAGCTTTAACTTAATTCTACTAAAATAGAAGGTGAGAGAAATTTTAAATGGTAGTGTGAACGTACAGAAAAGTACTGGAGAATGTTAAAGTGCAAGTTGTGTAATGTGATTAAGCTATCTTTGTTGCTAATTGTCTTTCATGGAAGTTAAATCTTTCTTCTCTCCCACGGAGACTAAGAAACACAGGCTCAATCTTTCCTGGTAATTATACTCTCAAGAGATGGCTCCTAGATCATTGAGGAAAGACATTCCTAGGTTATTAAATAGTTACATATCGAAGAATCAGAAAATAATTTACAATTGCACTTTTAGTAAAGTAAATCATCTACAGAAAGGCAGGTTAAGGGGCCTCTAATAAGAAAAAGCTGCCTAAAGTTTAGTGTCTCTGAGGGGGTGTGCTAAGACTGTCTTGGTTAGTAATACTATCATTTTCATTTTTAGATGAGAAAACTATGAAAGGCCCTGAGGTTAAGCAATTAAGTTGTCGAATCAGTTAAGAGATGAAGTCAAGATTTTAGTGTCGGTAGTCTGGTTCTAGAAACATTTTTCATAACTCCTATTCTATATTGTCATTTATTTGAAAGCTGAATGTCCCAGACAATCCAGAACATATAGTAAACATCCCAAGAAAAGATTCTTGAGTTCTGACTAATATGTAAAAATAGCAAGATTACTGTATCATATGAAATAATTAACCAGACATTATGCTCCATTTATCCACATTCCTTAGGAATAAAACTACAAAGACATTTGAGGCATAAATCTTTGGGGGATCTACTAGTGATATGCCAAGTAGAACAGATACTTAACTGAGGAAAAGATTGAGATGAGGAAAGACAATGATTTAGTACACTGCAGAGAGCTCCTTTATAAGAATGAAGACATTGAAAGATTGAGTACTAGATTACATGGTAAGATATGTGTTTGCCAATATTCTGGAACTATTCTAAATATGGGGAACTGAACAAATAACTGGGTAAACAGTGCATATATGTGGGGAGATTGGATTTATACATAAGGTCACATTGTTAGAGGAGTATAACGCCCCTTTTCCTGGGATTTGAAGTTTGTGAGAAGTGAAGAATATATACATTAGTATCATGCATTAGTGCTGGGTTGTGAGAAAACTCATGGGTGTATTTTTTTCTATGCAAACCTGCATCATGAATTTTCCAACAACTCAATATATAACAAAAATTTTAGATCCCAACATATGAATTTGAACAGGCTGTGTTCAAACTGCAAACTCTATTCCCTTTGTGGAGACTGTCATTTCAAATCTTTATTCATTCTTAGATAATCATCTTGGAGTTTTCATCCATAAATTTATGGCTTGAGTTTCAGTGACTATTTAGACAGAGTTTATAAAAAGTATTTGGACTCCCTCTGTCACTCACTTTCTTTTCTAGATCATCCCACATTCAATATAAGTAATTTCTCTGAACTCTAGCCTCTGGACCTTCAAGCCACCAAAACTACAATTTTTATTTTGAGTTTTAGTTGCCTCACATGGATAGGGAGAGACATTTTCATAGGGTAACATCATTGAACATTCTTTTTTAAAAAATCTTTGTTGATTCTCCTCCAGTTTCTGCCTGCTTTTTTTATTCCCTTTCACCTAGGTTTTTATATTTTATGCTGATATTCAGAATTTACAGTTATTAAACATGGCAGCATGATCTGATAGGGTCACTTCAACCACAATGGATGGAAAATGTTTAGATTATTGTTTTAATTTTAAAATGTTACTTACCTTACATGATAATAATCATACTTTGGTTATGTATCAACTGAGAAAATGCTAAAGGTAAAGGATGTTTGAGTCCTATAAAATTAAAAACAATGTTTGCATGTAATCACAATATATGAATACTCTTTAAAGATCATATGCATAGAATATGTTACTTGGTATACAAATAAATACAGTACTTTCCAGGTATCTTTAGATAACATATAAAATATATCAACTGATGTCTTGAGCTCTTTCCACATTAAAATTCAATGATAGGGGCCAGCAGGTGGTGTAGCAGTTATGGCCCTGGAATCCTAAATGACTAATGGTAGTTGAAGTCCCAGTGGCTTACAAATAACACCAGGCACATGTGCATGTGTACCAAAAATCCTAGGAGGAGAATGGAAGAGAAAGGATTGCAGCATGGTCATTCCCCCTGGTTGGGGGGGGGCGGTGATTTCTCACTTTCCCTCTCACTGTTTTTCTCTGGTGAGTGCATGTACCTCGTGGCAAAAAAACAAAACAAACAACAAAAAATGATAAGTTAAATTGCAGCTTTTTGTCAGTATCTTCATCATATTTGTGATATTTCATTATTTTCATGAGAAAAAAATAGATGGCAAGGGCATGACCATTTTGTCAGGAAATAACATTAGAATAAAACTGGTATTTTTAGTGCTCTAAAGATTAAGTCTGAGAAAACTTCTTCATTTTTCTATTGCTCTTTTTGCCACCAAAGTAACAATTTTAACTTCAATTATATTTATTTATTGCTACATTAACATTTTAACTGATAGATGGCATTTAGAGTTTCTAGAGTTTGTTTTATCTTTTATTGTTATTGCATATACTGAACAGCTAACATTTTAGTCAGTTTAATGAAAAATTTATTACATATAGTCTTCATTTGAATACATGTCAACTTTAGCTCTGGCTGGATAATTATAGCATTTTTTTCAATAGTCCAATCATAAAACTATGAAGGAATAACACACTAGTTTATAAAATCTATTTACTACATTTAGAGTCTTTGGTTGAAAAATCTGACCTGTTTTCCTGAATGTTATATTATTTCCATAAAATCCCTCTGTCTAAAGAATAAAAATTTCAAGCTTTAGAGTCTGACAGATTTGAGTTTGAAACATGGTTTTGTCATTAACTAGATGTTTTTACTTTTCAGAAATTCATTTCCCTGTAGTTGGTCCCTTCCAACTTGGATGGATCTAATTATTGAGGTTTTTCTGTGTGCTAGTCTTTATGCTACACTGATTATCTAAACATACACAATATAGATATTCTTACTAGGTATGAATATGCAGATTCAACTGAACATAGCATGGTGGAATGATCTTCCTAACTTATGCTATAAGTGAGCATATCATGATTTTTTTACTCATTTCCCTAATGACAAACATCTTATTTGTTATCAGGTTTCTATTCATTAGAAAGTTAGAAAGAAATTTTTAACCTTTACAATGTACCTTTTGTGCACATTTTTGTTTGTTTTCTCACTGAGAATAAATTTTTTGAGTTGTAGAATCCAGCAATCATCTATCTAGCTATTATCTATCTATCTATTATCTAGGCAGAGACAAATAGATTCTAAAATTGCTAGAACAATTTAAGGTCCCACCAGCATTAAATGAGAATTTACAACACTCTCTAGCATCACCAACTCTTGTTATGCACATATTACTACATATTTTCAGTGGTTAATAAGGAAAAAAAATGACACTTTTCTTGTGTACAGGTTTGTGAATCTGCTTGTGAGGCTCTGCTTCAGGCTGAAGGTCTGGTTCAGGTTTTCTTCCTATGTTCTCACTCTGCTTAGACCAAAATGTGCTCTCATAATGAATCAAAGGAACACAAGAAGAGCAGGTAAGAGCTTTGCAATGCTTCCTAAGGCTTCTACCCCAGACGGACACACTGTCACTTCTGCCTACATTCTGTGGAAAAAGCAAGTCATGTGGACAAGCCAAAAGTCAATTGCTTAGTGCAGACAATATTGCATCCACTCTAATGTGAACTGTGGTGACAATCAGAGAATAAAGGTCATGAATATATAATTCTACTAAGAGAAGGCAGGACAATTAGAACACTTATTTGAGTCATTTGTAAGAATATACTGATGGTTTATTGTTGATTTAAGTTCATTTTATTCATTAGTGATGTTGACTGTCATTTCAAGTGCTTATTTGACATTTGGATATCTTTTGTGAAGCGACTATTATAGTTGTTGCCATTTTGTAAATACATTATCTATCATTTGCTCGTTGACTTATACAGATTCTATATTCTGAAATAAATCCTTTGTGAGTTATATGTTTTAAATATGTTCTTCCACTATGTAGTTTGCATTTTTGCCCTTCAATATGACTTACTGAAGGTAATTATTTATTTTTTCTATTTGTTCCTTATTGAAGAGATTTTTCCTCTGAATCAAAATTATATCTGTAGTTATAATTTTCACATGTAAACCTGCAATCCATTTGGAATTGACTTTTGTACCTGATATTAGTTAAAATACCCAAATTCAGCATTTTTTCAGTATGACATCAAAATTTAACTAGCACCACTTATCAAGCTGTTTCATTTTCCATTAAATTGAATCAAACTGGCATCTCTGTAAAAATTCAAGTGTCCATATTTGGTAGGTATATGTGGATTCTCTAATCTACATCATTGCTCTATTTATCCATACTTACACAAATATCACACTGTCTTAATTGAACTTGCTTGATGATAAATCTTGATATTTTTAGATATAAATCTTATGGTCCTTTTTTTGGTTACTTTGTCTCCTTATAATATTTTGTCTTTTGGTAGAAAAATATAGTACTAGTTTGCCAATATCCATAAAAATATACTGGGAGCTTGTCATTGTAGCAAACAAAACTAGAACAACTTAGAATCTATAACTGAACTATGGAAATTCATTTAAAAATGATCAGTGATGCAGAATACAATATTAGAAACAAAATAAATTACATTTACCTATATTACTAGTTGAGTTCATACCAGCCTTCCTGCTCTTCATTCTCTGTGCCATCTCTGAATGAATATACAAATACAGCAGGGACAAAAGGTGAGGAAGGAAATGGTAAGGTGGAGCAGTTTTGAAGAGCTCTTTACCCATCTCAGTAAATACCATCTCAGAGCCAGACAGTGGCACGGCAGTCAAACACCATGCTCTGCCAGGTGGTCTCAAATGCAAAGTTTCCTGCTTCAAACTCAGACCTCCCTGTGTCTCCAGGTGCACATGTCTCCATGATCCAAAGCTGGCTGAATGCTGGAGGTAAATTGTGGTTTTCAGGAACCTGTAAGGAGTACTCTCTCTCTTTTTCTTTCTCTTTCCC
>NW_006159624.1:1893298-1948532 GCF_000334495.1 Tupaia belangeri chinensis
AAAGAAAGAAAGAAAGAAAGAAAGAAAGAAAGAAAGAAAGAAAGAAAGAAAGAAAGAAAGAAAGAAAGAAAGAAAGAAAGAAAGAAAGAAAGAAACTTTGTGCTGACTCTGGGATGTAGTAATAATGTGCTATCCAGGAGAAGTCAGATCTTACTTGGCTATCACAGTTTTATTCCTTGGTCTGATCAACCTGAAAGACACCTGACACACCTGCAAGTAGCAGAAAGACTAGAGAACTGGAGGAGGGGATCACAGCATGACTGAACCTTGAAAGGGCATGTCTTTCTTTTTCTTTCACTCTCACATGTGTGTGCATATACTTTATTATGAAAAAAGGGGAAAAAGTAAATAAATAAACTTTCAAAAATTAAATGCTTAGAAACAACAAATATAGAAAGGTGTTCTACCAGGTTTGGAAGAAGTGGGGGAAATGAGAAGATATAGGTTGAGGGGTATAAAGATGTGGTTATCACAGATAAATAAGTGTAGAGATCTAATGTATGGTAGAAGGACTATAATTAACAATAATGTGTTTGGGAAATTTACAGAAAGAACAGGTTTTAGGTCTTATCACACTAAACAAGAAAAACAACTATGTGAAATGATGGAAATAATGTATATGTTAAATTGCTTGACTGTGGTAATTACTCCACTATGTATAGGTATACCAACACCTGATGTTGTACACCTTAAATGTATTTAATAAAAATAATTTAAGATATAACTAAAATAAAGTAATATTTATAATATTAACAGAAAATATAATTCAAGAAAAATCAATACACAAAGCAATAAGGCCATTGTGATAAATCATATAAAGCATACTGACTGTCAACTGAACATAAATCTTTAAATGCTTAGAGCATGAAATGGTTGAAAGTAAACATTGTAGACCTAAGGATGAAAACCAACAGGAATATCATAGTGGAATTTTTTAATCATTTAATTTTAAACATAACTGATGAAGCAAGTAAACAATATCTAGAACAGATGCAATAAATCTTCATATATCTGAAATTAGACAGGTAAAATGACACTGTGAAATGATCTTGTATAAGGTAAAAGAAACCATAAGGACTGTGGTAAAATGGAGAATAAGACTTTCTAATGGTAGCAAATAAAAAAAAAAAAAAAAAAAAAAAAGGAAGAAAACAAAAAGCAAAACCCTGTAGTGCCAAAGCAAGATGCCTCTGTAGGATAGTTGGTTGCTATATAACCTTATAAAATTCCTAAGTTCTCTCTGAGATAAAGTTCATGGAATCTATAAAAGTGGAGAGAGAACAGTTCATTTTCTATTATCATAATATGATAAAGGTAGTAATATATATAGTAACTACATACATAACTGCCATAAGTGAAAATAAATTGCTAAACAGTACTTCAGTAAAATAGTAACTTAAGAAGTACAGTTTCTGGATATCCTTATTTTTTCCTCCATAAAATTAATAAGAAAGAAAAAAAGGTAGGTAAAATGAGAGATGTAAGCAATCAGGGTCAATTCCTTTCTCAGAAAAAGTCTAAATCCTGGAACTAGCAGTTGGTGTAATGGCTATGTTGCTGAACTCCCATGTAGTCAACAACGGTTTGAGTCTTGGACCTGGAGGCTTAAATTCACACTGGGTGTGTGCGTGCGTGCCCAAGATCCAAGGAGAATGGAGGAGAAGGGATTGGGGCGTGGCCATCCCCCTGGGGGATGATTTCTCGCTTTCTGTCTCTCTGTTTCTCTGTCTTTCTGGTAAGCGCACACACCCTATAGCAGAAACCTCTCCAAAAAAAATCTTCATTTACAGTGACAAGAAAAATATAAAATATCTACTAATACCTATATCTACATTTCAGTAAAGATATTAGTACATTACTGAACTATAATAAGAACATTATAAATAATTAACAGAGAATTGTATCATATTCTTGGATTACAAGAATAAATTGTTCAAATTATTAATTAAAATGATACATATATACACATATGTTATTATTCATAAGATGGAGGAGTCTGACCCGGTGGGGCCCCAGGACCTGTTTTGAGCCCTTGACCTTTGAGCACCACTTCTGGTTGGTTCAGCACGTTGGCAAGGCCTCTACTGTATGCCCCCTCCCCACCTAGGAATAAAACTTGGGTCAATTAGCATGTCGGCAAGGCCGCTTGCTATTTGCTCTGGGAACTGTGGTAGCCTTGCTGGGAAATTTCCCCATTCTGACTCCCTGATATACTACTATAAAAGAATTACATAGTTTTCTCATACATCTTTGTTGTAAGATTTCCCCAAAATTCTCCGACCACTCCCCTTTACCCTGACCACTTACTGTTAATTACAGCGCTTCATCGGGCACAGTAGAGGGTGTGCCAAAGTTCTTCTTGACCTTTAGAAGGCCTTTCAAAACACATTTAATATAAACTTAAAAATAACCTCTTAGGCCGAAAGTGACCCAGGACACCCCCGTCTCACTGTAGCTAATGTTCAGACAAAATACATGGCGGTGGCGCCACAGGCACAATAGAATGCCTAGGTGTACTACAAAGTGTTTCATTAACTTGTTAGTCACTTTACTGCCAATTGAAAAAAGCTGTCCCCGCCCTCACCAAGTGAACAGTAACTTCACCCTTTCAGGATAGGTAAATATATTAGGATTCCTTTAATTAAATTTGAGATCTCTGTAGAATTATATAAATATCATTCTTTATTGAGATCCATAAGAATTAATATCTGTACTTGAGATCTTCTTTTTTAGCATCGCAACCAGTAATCGCAAGATGGCTGCCGCTCTGCCTGCTGGAACTGTTCTCTGAAACCACACTCCCAGAAGTTCCCAAAAGCCTGCTTACATCAATCAATTGTTGAATTGTATCAATGATTAATAGACCTGCCCTTAATCAAACCCTGAATAGAATCTTTGATCTCTATTGTTAAAACTTTATGAATTGATAATTAGAACACATAGCCTCTCACCTGTTCACTTGCATGTATCACATTTTCAATAAAAAGGCAAGATGATTCCTAGCAGTTGTCACTCCTCAGAGCGCAATCTCTGGGGGTGTCCGGCTGAAAAGGCTGTATGAAAAGGCTGAGACCTTAGTCTTCCTTTCCAGCATCGTCTCTGATGAGTCACCCCAACCCCCAAGACTTGACCCTAGCAATAAGACATTTAAAAATAATTCTCAAAGTTGATAAAATAAAGTCAAAGTAGTATTTAAAGGGCACTAAAGTAAAAGGTTCATACTGCTAAATAGTTAAATAAAATATTTAGCTCTAATAGCTTAGAAAGTGAGATTATAATAGTGAGATAGATCGATGAAACTAAATAAAACAGAAAAAACAATGTGTGTGCATGTGCGTTTTGCATGTCTTATGAATGTTTGTGTTTCCTTACTTGTTTAGGTCTTCTAGAATATTATGATATATAGTAAATATGCAATTATGAGAAACAAGGGCAAATACTTTTTATTAATTGGTGGATGATTTATGTCTCTTTGGAAATAATAATTAGGTCATGTCTCACTTTGACAAACTTGGAAAGAAGATAAAATAATAACTACAGTGTTTAAATTGTAAGTGATATTTTTGGTCTTAAGTGATAGAAAGACATGAGTATAATCACATAAAGTGAGATGACATTTATTAAGAGAAAAAAAATTTTAATTTATTCTTTTCAGGTTTTTCTGTGTGGGGTCTGAGGACAAGTCGAAGTCTATTTTTTATACATAACACATGTTTTTGTCTTTTAAGTGAGTGCAGACTAAGATGCATTTTCATTTCACCTACATGCTGTTGACAGGAGTATACAATATCCTATTCCCAGTCTCATTTGTGCCACTCTCTATCAGGCTTTTCAGATTTATACTCTGTCTATCATTGTGTAAAGGGGAGTGAGATGCTTTCTTTGACATCCCACAGAAAGGTGGGCAGGCATTCTAGAAACAGAGCAGCAGCAACTGACATTATTCATAACTCAAGTTGCTGACAAGGCTTGGTTGATCAATAAAGCCAGTCTTTTGTCATAGATGACAATTTATTTTTCATCGATTGTCAGATGATGAGTAATATCTTGCATCTATCATTTTTCCTTCTTTTCCATTATCCTGAGGCTCCATTTCTGTTGTTGCCTAATTTCTTGACCCTGATTATAAACCTTTTGGCTTACCCAAAAAGGGAGGTCAGTACTTTTATCCTGATTTTCGTCAACATATTAACATTTGGAATGGTTTCATATCACCAGATTCAATTTGCCTCTCAAAGGCTTTCCAGAATTTGCTGCTCCCAGTGAAATTACTGATTACTCAGTGGATTCACCTAAATAGTTATTCTTTATGGCTATAAATGCAGTGCCTCCAAGGGTACTGTAATTAAACTTTTTTTTTTTTTTGGAGGGTTTTTGCTATAGTACGCATGCACTTGCCAGAAAGACAGAGACAGAAAGTGAGACATCAACTCCCAGGGGGATGGCCACACCACAATCCCTTCTCCTCCATTCTCCTCTTGGGATCTTGGGCATGCAGGCACATGTGCCCTGCATGAGTAAGAGCCACTGGGTCCGAGACTTGAACTGCAGTCAACTACATGGGAGTCCAGCAACACAGCCATTACGCCAACTGCTGGCCCCTGTAATTAACCTTGCTTTCATGTCTTAAAGTCCCCAAGAGCTACTACAGGTGTGTTTAGTATACATCTACTTTCCCTTTCCATTGTGTTATGTTCTATTAATAAACACTCACTGGTACACATGATTGTTTGTCTCTCTTTTGGTTGATTGCCTGTGTAGGAATCCTCAGTTACATAGGAAGTAACTAAAGACCACTACCCTTTCCTAAAATCCTGAGAGGAGATTGTAGAAGAACAGATTGTGCTATGGCTATCCTCCTGGAGGGTGAGTTCTCCCTTTCTGTCCCTCTCTGTCTCTCCAGTGAATGTAAGTGCCCTATAGCAAAAATCTCTCAAAAAAATAAATAAATAAATAAAGGAATCATATTTTATGTTGTTTTTCTTGGAACCAGCAGATGGTGTGATGTTTACATTGCTGGACTCCAACATGGCTAATCATTGTTCAAGTCCAAGACTCGGCAGCTTGACACTCACACCAGGTACATGTGTGTAACTGCCCAAAATCCCAAGTGGAGAATGGAGGAGAAGGGATTGCAGTGTAGCCCTCCCCTCTGGGGATGATTTCTCACTTTTTTTTCTGTCTCTCCTGTAAGCATACATGTCCTATAGCAAAAACCTCTCTCTAAAAGTAAATAAATAAATACTATTCTTTTTGTTATCAGTAATATTCTTATTACTAGTACTGTAATCATCATAGTTAACATCTGATATGTGTTTGTTATATATCTGACTGTATTCCAAATAAATGCTTTACATATTCAGTATTTGTTTCAATATCCACAAATTACATGCCATGGGTATAACCACTTTATAGACATAATAATGAATCTACAACTTTCTGGTATTGCATGATAGTGTTCAGTGTCTATTCATAAAAGAAAAATAGAAATGCTCAATAAAATATGACACTTGAGAAAAGTAATAATTAAAATTAAAATTAGAATGGCCTATCTTTAATTCCTCCATAATACTTTAGATTACACATGTCAATTTTATTCAGTGTGATTGAGTGTGAGGTTGTAGCTATCCTTATATAATGTAGATGGAAGTGTTAATTACTGCAGCAATTTGTAGGTAAAATTCTATTTTAATTTGTAGAAATGTAATCCTTAATACCTACAGAAAAGTTTCCAAAATTTTGTGCACTAGAATGTGTGCGACAGCACTTTTCATAACAATGTTCAAGTTACAATCAAGCTACATGTCCAGTCATTGTAAAGTGATTAAATCAGTTATGTTCCATTTGTGTAACAGAATACTACAAAACCGACAACAAGTGTCATAAATATATCTGGTTGTATTGACAGCTTGAAAATATTGATGCATGCAAAAACATGTTTAAAAGTCTAGATTGATACCATTGATATTATTGATGCATGCACACAGTCTCAAAAGGAGAAATAAGAGAGAAGGGGTTGTAGAATGACTATTCCCCATGGGAGAGGAGTGCTTTCTCACTCTCACTCTCTGGCTCTCCCACTCTCTCTCTCTCCAGTGAAGGCACATGTTCTCTGTCAATTTTATTATTTTAAAGTGTATTTATACATAGCAAGAACTTTGGAAACATAATCACCAAAAATAAAAGATCAATGCCTACTGATAAGTGGTGAGAGTATCACATAATACTTTAAAAAATATGTTTTTACCTACCTTTTGATAGAAGTGAATGCCAAATTAGAAAAGACAGGTGAATATATTTAATTTTTGTAAAAAAAAAGTAATTTCTGGACCAGCAGTTAGTGTAATGGCTATGTTGCGGAACTCCCATGTAGTTGACCATGGTTCAAATCCCGGACAGGTGGCTTAAACTCACACCCGGCACATATGCGTGCGTGCCCAAGATTTCAAGAGGAGAATGGAGGAGAGGAGATTGCGGCATGGCCATCCCCCTTGGGGGGGGTAATCTCTCGCTTTTTATCTCTCTGTCTCTCTCTGTCTTTCTGGCGAGAGCACATGCCCTATAGCAAAAACCTCTCAAAAAAAAGTCACTTCTGCTTTCAAAAGTTTTATATACAATATGATCTCTTTTTCTGAAATTTTTGTGTATTAAGTTCTATACATAATTACATATATAAAATTCAAAAATACATGTGATATATATATATATATATATATATATATACATATACATATATATAAAATTTAGAAGCTTTATGTGAAGGTTTGAAATGTCTTTTAAAAGTTATTCCCTAAAAATTGATAAATAGTTTATCACAACACTTTCATATATTTCTTCCTTCATCATTATTTAATGATGCCTCCTTGGTCATATATTACTTATTTTATGGTCTCTTTCTGGGTTGTATATTGTATTTCACTGAATTGCCTTTCTGTTATATTGCCTTAGCCCTTCAACATTTTTATTTATTTCTTGGATAACAACTTCAAGAGTTTTTTTTTTTTCCTAGTAAAATACAATGTTTTTCTATTCATTATAACATTTTTATTTATTTTTATTTCTAATTTTGATAATCATATTCCCTGACTTAATTACAAGAAATTATTCATTACATCTGCTTGGTAACTTGACATTTACAAAGCATGTTCCTATACAAGATCCCACAGACTTATATACACATTGTCAATAAGGTGCTATTTTAATTCGCTAGCAGAATGTACAACCAAAGTTCAGAAAGGCCATCACTATCTTAGGAAGTCATTACACTATACAGATAAATGTATACTAATTTCTATATTTCACTGAATCTCAGATCTCATTAACTGTAAGAGCTACCTTTATTTGACACATCAAAAAATGAAAGCATTGTTAATCAAACCATGGAGTAGGGTATTCATATCACTTCAACTTCATATTTCAATTTCATTGAAAAAGTACTCTCTGAGTTATTCTATACATTGGTTTTTGTTTTTTTGCTGTAGGGAATATACACTTACCAGAGAGAGACAGAGAGAGAAAGTGAGAAATCTTCTCTCCTCCATTTTTCTAGGAATTTGGGGTACACACACACACACATGTGCAAACACACACATACATGCCCATTATAATTTTCAATTTGCAGATCTTGGACTTGAACTATGCTATTGGCCATGTGGGAACCAGATGCTTTAACCTCCACACCCACTGCTGGTCCTACACATTGTTTTTTATCACTTATTGTACTGTTCTAATTCCAGGCATTTCCACATGCAATTACTTTGCTTAAATGCTGATTGTTGGATTGGCACCACAACACAGAAATTACGCACTGTGTAGAATAAGCCAGATTCGAACCATGGCAACAGAGTAAGGAACATTAAGTGATGCAGTCAACAGCACTTATCACAACGTACACAGACAGATTGAAAGCAAACTTAGGTGCCCAGGATCCTGATAGTGGAGAACTGGAGAAAGAAGGATTGCGGCATAACCAGGTCTAATAGGGATGTGCTTTCTCTCTCTCCCTCTGTGTTTCTAATTCATGTGCATGTGTCTCTGTTAATAAAAATAAAAACATGTTACATGCTGAGTGTTGGGCCAGCCAGTGGTGTGATGGCTAAGGCAGCTGGATCCCATATGGCCAACTGAACAGTTTGAGTCCCAGACCTGGCAGCTTGAAAAAGACACCAAGTTCGGAGTCAGCAGGTGGTGTGGTGGTTAAGGACACTGGACTTCCACATGGCCAACTATGGTTTGAGTCCTGGACCTGGAACTGAAGACTTACTTTTTCTCTCTCTCTCTCTCTGTCTGTCTCTCTCTTTCTCATTTTGGCCCTCTCTGGTTAAATTTAAATAAATAAATAAATAAAGTTAAATAAAAAAAAAAATCTTCAAAAAATATGCCAAGCGTATGTGCAGGTATGCCCAAAATCCCAAGGAAAAAAATGGAGAAGGGATTGTGGTATGGCCATCCTACTGGAGAGTGATTTCTCATTTTCCTTTCTTCCTTCTTTCCCTTTCTCCTTCCCTCCCTCCCTCCCTGTCTGTCTGTCTTCAATAAGTGCCCTGTAGCAAAAAGTAAAACAAATCAAACAAAAAAATGCTTAGAGGTTATAATTTTTGAGGATTTTTGCTATAGGGCATGTGTGCTCACCAGGAAGACAGAGAGAGAAAGAGAGACAGAAAGCGAGAAATCTCCCTCGGGGGGGATGGCCACGCCACAATCCCTTCTCCTCCAGTCTCCTCTTGGGATCTTGGGCATGCACATGAGCCTGTCGTGAGTTCCGGGTCCAGCACTCCAACCACGATCGACTACATGGGAGTCCAGCGAAATAGCATTACACCAACTGTTGGTCCCATGGTTATAATTTTTTTTTCAATATTTACTAGCAGATATGTATATTCACTGGAAAGAAACAGAGAGAAAGAGAGAGGAAAAGTGAGAAAGCACTCCTATGGGGGATGGTCATGCCACAATTCTTTCTTTTCCACTTCCTCCTTTGGAATTCAAGGCACATGTACACCTGGTGTTTCTTTCAATCCACTGAGTCTGGAGCTCAAATCAAGCAATTGCCCACGTGGGATACTGCCACCTTAACCATCATGCCACTGGTTGACTATATAAAGAGTTTGTGTAAAGTTTCTTTCATGAAAAAGAGAGACAGAGAAAGACAAAGAGACAACATCCTCACCATAACAGGGTCTTGCCTCTGCTACTCATCCCTAGATTCAGCCAGGCCCCTATCATGGGTATATATATGCCCAGCATAAACAGGAAGGCTTCTGAGAGTGAACTAGGAACATTCCTATGCAGGTCAGATGGGCAGAGCATTGAGTTTTACTGATATGCCCCTGTCTGACTCTTATTTAGGATGTTTACAGAGTGTACCTTACAGAACTTTCAAAGATATTTAAAATAATTAAACTTTGTGTATGTACAGTTATGTATTTGTGTGTATACACTGGGTTGTTGGAAAAGTCATGACATAATTTTTCTGTCTTTCTATGCAAAAATGCGTTATAACTTCGACAACCCCATATATATATATATATATATACACACACATATATATATGTACAGACATATATATATATATATATATGATGTTACATAAAACTAATAAGATATATAATTTAAATAATGACATTCTAAACACTTAGGATTACATGTGTACACACATAAATAATGTAAAGAACTTCACATTTTTGAATGACAAACTATGGGTTTAAATTGGTGTTGATTTTAAGGCAAATTCCTAATTGTTACATTAAAATGTGAAAAGAAATGTAAGTCTTTTAATCAGTGCTCCAAACAATTTCTATGCTTTCTTCTCCAGGTCAAAGACATTTATCATCTATCTAGTATCAACCAGTTTCTCAGGAAAGAATATGAAAAAAAGCATGAAAAGATTTAGTAACATTAGATCCTCTTAGCACTTCTGAGTTTCATTGACAAATATTTAAGTGTCTAACATTTGCCAATACTCTACAATGGATTCCTAGTTTCTCAAATTTTTTTTCTGAAAAGGCACACTCATTGTATCGCATTCTTTTCCAAAAACATTGTAAGAATTATGAAACCTACAAAAAATGTCAGCTTAAAAATCTGACAAACATTTATTTCTACAATATTGTACAGCTAAAGTTCCTACTTAATTTCAAGCTATTTTTCTGTCCAATTTCTAGGTTGAAATTAATTCAGTCCAACTGAGCATATCTGGAAGTATCCCATCTTTTGGTCATTTTCTTGATGTTTTTTCCTCTACTTAGAATGTCCTTTACCTTCATTTCCCTTGTATAAATCTTTGCCTAATACCAAATCTATGCTCTTCCTAGCATTTTGTTTTCTATCCCACTGAAATTGATGTCTATGAGAGTGTACCTAACAGATAATGTCAACTTTGTATGTTTTTCTTTTGGGTGTAGTATAGGACTGTGTCAGTACATTTAGAAGGCAAGGATAGAATTGCATTCGGATCACAGAGGGGTTCTTATAAAAAGTTATATTTCTTACTATTATTAGATTGTTTATTCTTCAAATTTATATGTAAGAATAAATGACATGATCTGCAGTGGTAACCTAAATGATCTACTGAAAGGCATAAAAAATATCTTTGTAAATTTCTTTAATAACTTTAACTGTACATATAGTTTTTTTGTTGTTGTTTGTTTGTTTGTTGCTATAGGGCATGTGTGCTCACCAGAGAAAGGGAAAATAAGAAGTCGCTTTGGCAGGGGAGATGATCATGCCGCAATCCTTTCTCTTCCATTCTCCTCTTGGGATTTTGGTCACATGTGAACATCATGCCCAGTATGATTTTTCAAGCCTCTACATTCGTGACAATCCAATCAGCCATGAGAGATCCTGCACCTTAATCTTTATGCCAACTGCTGTCCCCATATATTGTTTCTTGTGTCAAGTTGAAGAAATAATAAATAATGACCATGTGGATTGAATATTAACATAGATATTAACTGAAACTAAAATCTTCTAAAGATTGAAATGTTATTCTTACTCCTAGTAAAGAGGAGCAGGAGACAATCCATAATAACATATGAGTACAGACAAAAGTATAGATATGTAGCATATCTATCTATAAATTTAATTTTAATCAAACTATTAAATTGTGTTACCAGTTCTAAATTTACATCTTACTCATATCAAGGAAAGCTGAGAAAAGCTGTCATGATAACATTTGAAATTTACTTAGGAGGAAATATAAATAATATGAATATTGTAATTCTATATTTAAAAAGAAACTATGCAAAAAATTAGGCTACTTAAATGGGTTGTGTTAATTCCAGCTGGATCATTGCTTATAATTATTTTACCCTAGTTTGCTGATTCCCCCTGTATTCTCATTTAACCTTCTGAATATATCTCCTTTTGCAAACAATACCTTGTTTTATGTTTGGCATTTTCAATGCAGGAGTCAACTTCAAAGCTAACTGGCGTCCCAAATATACAACTAAACAAGAAAAAACTGTGGGAGAAAAGCATGTGATAAAATCAAGGTGGAGGTATACAAGTGTTATCCAAAACACGCTCTCCATATGGAAATGGTACAGTTCAATATGGTGTTCTATAAAGACATCTCCAAGGCCAAGTAGTTATCACTGGATCATATAGTAATTTCTTCTCTTTAGCAAATAGATGAATAGGGAAAATAATGGGCCCTAGAGATCTCTCTGTAGTTCAGAAATAATTTCCTCAGACAGTATGAGCAGAAATATGGTGAATCATTAGAACTTTGGTTCAGCTAGGAAATAAAGGATGAGAACAACAATGCTTGTTAAAGATGAATTTACCAGATTTCAACTCTCTTAAACCTCAGTCCCATTTTATAATCAATGGTCCTAACTTCACATCTATTCATCCACAAAATAAAGTCTTCAGGCTTAGAGATTTTGTGTTTGTCTTATCTTGTGTGTCTTGTTTTCAGTTTTGTCTTGTTTTGTTTTGTTTTGTTTGCAGTGATTCTAACTGCTCTAAGGAAGATCTGACCATGGGGAGATTTTTCTGAAACAAATTCCCATGTTAAAACATAGATGAAGCATTGACTAATATATTCATGTTCGGTTTAAAATGTAGATCATGGTGACTCACTGAAGAATTAGAAACTGATCAAAATAAATCTTGATAAATTTGTAATTATCTTCACTTTCCTTAGGCTAAAATTAGGTATAGGTGAGTGCCTAAGAGATGTTGTCATTACAATGGAGCAACAAACATTCCCAATTAGAGTAGATTCCTTTAAAATGTCACCACATTTTGTGCAAGACAAATATGAGTTAACCAATAGGGCATGTCTTATGGATCCAAGTGGAAAACAATATGGCTATGACTGTAGAGTCAAGGGGTTACCAAAGCTAAAATAAATGGTGACAGTAATGGTGATCTTGTCACTGGATGAGTAACTTTGAGAAGACTGAAAACATTAGAAACTCTTTTTATCCACCTGTAAGTAGTGTCAGAACTACTTGGGAAGAAACTCAAATGAGCATTGCTTAATGGCATGAAACTAATCTCTCCCTTTGTGCCTTCTGACTGCTCATTCCCTTCTTACCCTAATCTCAACTTCTTTAAGGAAAGAGACTGTTAAGTATAAGTATGAGGTCTGTTGTCTCCAAGAGGGATCTCAAATCATAAGCAACTGCCTAAATATTTCAGAGAATGGGAAATTCAAACTTTATGTTCTGCTGGACATAAGTATCCATGCCACCATCTTGTTCCATGAGAGATAAGAGCCTTAACTGAGTTAATAGCATTTATTCATGGTCTCAGAAGCTTAAATGACTTTAGATGGGGAACATTGATCCAATTCAAAGCACTATTGCCATTTTTACTTGTGGAACCAGTTGTAGGAATTGGCATGTTTTATCTTTGTCCCTCTCTGTCTATAAATAACAAGGAAGGTTTGTCATTAAAAGGAGCATATAGAGAAGACTGATAGTGGTACAGTAATACCTGAAGTCTCCCCCATTTGCCATCAAAGAATGTATCAGGATTTAGCATAGAACCTCTACCTTCTGATATGCCAAGTGTTCACTCCACAGATACTGTTCTCTTGGTTGGCAATTCAGAAGCCTCAGTCTCTATGGAACTGGCTGTACTGTTATCATACATACAGCAGGAAGGATAGTTGATAAATCCCAGCAAAATTCAGAGGCCCATAAGCCAAGTGAAATGTCTTGGGGTTATGTTGGCAGGTTCATAATGTTCACTCTCTTTAAGTAGTCAAAGAAATACTGTGTGTTTCTACCAAAAAGGAGACTCAGCATTTGATTGGGCCCTGTTTGTTAAAGGTGGTCTGGGCCTCACATGAACATTCAATCTGGTCATTTATACTGATTAACCTACTAATCAGAATTCTTTGAGTGGTATCTAAATCAACAGGCTGTGTGGGAAACTATCAGGGAAACTACAGAACACTTTCTATTATTTGGGGGCCACCCTAACAGTAATTCCTTAATGTTACAATCACTTTAATAATTTTGTGGATTGGTAAAGGAAAGCAACCTTTATCCAGTGGTGCACCCTTACCTAAGGCAAGTTAATGTACTGAGAGTGAAAGACAGAATACAGAGCGTGTGCAAATGGTTCCTGATTTGGGATAGGCATAACCAATCACTTGTCTGTATAGGATATCAGTAAGTCTCATATACTAAGCCACTTAAAAAAGGGATGGAGAGGCAATTAATCTGTAATTACCACCCAGCTTCCCTTCTTCACTGGTTAAACTTCATTCATCTTCAATGCCAACTTACATCCCCTAATTCCTTAAGCATTCTCAGTGAGAGCTGCATACCATGGCCTGCAGCTGGTACTCGATCTATCTCTGAGAATGAACAAGAAGAACCAGCAGCCATGTCAGTGTGGTACAAACATGAGCGTCAGCATGTGTTAGTCTCTACAGAGATGGCTGGGGAGGAGTAAGCAACCAAGTGAGGCTGAAGAGATGGGAGGGAGCACTTTCATAGGCTCTGATAGCCATTATGTTATTATTCTTGTTTTATCTTACAAAGGTTGTGAACATAAATAAAGGGTAGAGAATACATTAAAGAGGTATTTAAAAGTCAGCATTCATTCAAAGTCCTTTTTATCACTTAAATTACAAAACAATATTTATTATTACTTTTTCCACTTACTGAAGTCACTTAAAAGTTTCCTGAAATGACACTTTTCTATTGTATCAGAAAATTAGAATAAGAAAAATCATCTTCCATAGGAGAGGCAATCCTGCATGAAACAATTTCTTTCCTTTCTATTATTAAATCTATGGTGAATGTTCAGCTAATATTAAATAGTGGTAGGAAATTTCTACCATATATGTTTTCTTCAGATATGACAAATATAACTTGATAACTGATCAGACTTGTTTGGGATGCCTGGCAGTAATGTATGTATGCTTATCATCTTTACTCATAGGCCAATAGTTCTCCTATGAACTGTTACACTTTTAAACAGAATTATTCAATGATTCATCTAATTTAATGTGGCAGTTTTCTTTACCAAGTCTTGCTGTTCATGTGTATTTCTAACTTTTATCACAGTTGGGAATTTGTGTGGCACAGAACAAAGAACAGCGACTTCTGTTTCCACCTCAAGAATTTACATTTAGAGTGTAATTTGAATGACACTAAGCATTATGAATATATTTGTTGATCTGCTTGAGGAAAAGAAAGAAGTCAGTCAAGCATTTAGCATGTCAAATTGTTTTCTTATACAGTCAATACTCAATATTCAAATTATTACCAATATCTTCAATAAAAAAGAATTGCTGGTCATCCACTTTGATAATTTCAAAATTACTTCTTTAATACTGTTACCCTTTAAAGGTTTACATTTAATGATTAAATTTGTGTTGAGTTCTTAAAAATTGATAGTAAAATGAATACAGAGTAGAAATATTTTAGTTTTAATGAATATTTTTACATCAGAATATTTCAAAGAAATACTGAGATTTTATTTTTATTCTATTCACTACAGTCATATTTCCTACCCTACTTTCTTTTCTAAGGCGCCAGATAGATTTAACACTTACCATTTTATCAAGTTAGTGCATTTCATATTGTCAGTGATCAATTTTTACCTTGAACCTTTGCTAGAAATTTTAAATCAAGTACCTTACCAAAGATATTCAAATCATGTGAACAAAATAAATTTCCACAAGAAGTACCATTTGTAGGTCACCCACATATAAGCAGTGGAGTCTTTCTATAGCGGATAAAGTCAAAATAGCAGAAATTATTTTTACTTTGTTCATAATTGGGAACAACTGCCTTTTGAGGTAATTTAAATATCTATCCTTCAATATTTTAATGACATGGTAGATACAATGAAAAGCAGCAGCTTCTTTCTCTTCACTTCTCTTTCTCTATCAAAGCCTCCCTGGTACTTATCTTTTGGTCTGCATGTCAAGCAAGTCCTGGTATAAGTGTGTCATTACATTTTGACAGTAAATTACATGTGGTAGGGGAATAAGATGAGATTATTTCCAAGGAGACAGGTAGGAAAGCTTGCCTTCTTCCTAGGTGAATGTATCAGCCCTGTGATAAGCAACATTTTGTTTTCTCACTTGAAATCAAAAGCTAAAAGTGACTTTATTTAAAAAAATGTTACATTTACATTTACATTATTTTTTATTTTTATATTACATTTAATCACATAAATCTTTTCAGTGTATAATTTCCCTTTTTTCCAGCAGGATTACTGTGCATATCAGTCAAGGCAAAGACATTAATATACACATCAGCAACAGCAAATAGCTTTTTTTTCCCCAGACCATTTATTTATTTATTTATTATTCTTATTGCCTGTTGATGATAGCATGTATAGTATTCCTCAACTGGACAAGTCTGAGAAGTACTTCATGTTGGGTAAATTCTCTTTGTAAGCTAAATGATGTACAGTGATCAGATGTATAAAAAAAAAGATAAGCAACATTTTTGGGTTGCTCCTGTTCTTTTCCTGGCTCCCAAATATACATTATTCCCTCATATGTTTTCCATATTCCTTATATCCACTTTCTTTACTTATAATATCAGAGACATTCTTTTTTCTTAAGATGTATTTAATAGGTCAGAGGATGACATGGTGGTTAAGGTGGCTGGATCCTATGTGACCAGTTGTGCAGTTTCAGTCTTGGACTCTGTGGCCTGAATAACATGCTGAGCATTTCCATGTGCTTGCCTAAAATCACTAAAACAAGGGAGATATGGAAGAGAACAGATTGTGGTATGACCATTCTTCATGGAAAGGTGCTTTCCCACTTTCTCACTTTCTCTCCCTCACTAGAGAGCACATGCACCCTCTGACAAAAATTTAATAAACAAACTTTGTTTTCTTGTTATTTATAAAGTTCATTTACTTCTTCCATGAGAGAGGAAGGCACAGAGAGAAAGATAAAGAGAGACAAGAAACAGGGACTCAAAAAGAGTCTTCATGTTGTAATCCACCCCAGTCTCAGCCTTCCAGGATCATACACATGCACACACTGCGTGCATAGGAAGACCTTAGGATGCAGCCCTGGGACTTTCCCAAATGACCTTGGCATTGCAGAACATTGTGTTACCACTGTGCCACCATAGCTGACCAGTACTTATTTTTTTAATAAACAGAAATTTTCATCTACATTCTGTAGACACAAATATATTTCCTATAGGGGAGAGAACATTTATAGGTTTCAACATTCCATAATTTATTGAGCTACTCTTACTAGATTTAGTCATCTAACTTACGTTGTTTTCACTTCTCTTACTACTTTTTTTTGGAACAAATTTGTATTTTTTATTTAATTTTATTTATTATCATAATCTTGTTTATATTACATTGATTCACATATATCTTTACAGTGTATTACTTTGAGGGTATGCAGCCTGGCAGTATGAAGCAGTTATCTGCATGCCTTGTTAGTCACTTACTTGAGCCAGTTGACACATGCCTTAGATGCCAGGGGTCCTGTGGAAACATCTATGGAACATGGGAGACATCCTGACCCTGGCTAGGTCATGCGATGCCTGTTCCTTATAATGTTTATGGCTTACACATTATCCTCTTTGATGCATATTCAGACAGCCTTCCTCGGAGTTGCAGAGGAGCAGCATAAGTAAACTGGCTTGACCTATGATGCATAATAGGATTACACATGATAGTAACAAAGTATAAAATGTCTACACTAAAGTCCTTATCTCTAACTGTAGCACTTCAACCCCATCCTTGAAAGCTTGCAAACAAGCTGTGGCTGGTAAAATGTACAAATAAAGACGCTCAGTATGGCTGAGCAGCACAGCTTGTCTGTGTTCACCTGCATCTCTGCTTCTGCATTTCTTTCTCCTTTTTCTCTTTCCTTCACAGGACCAAGCCAAGAGAGTGAACACCAACAGTATTAACATCCAGAGAGATATTACTCTATTTGTTCTCTTGCTATACTTCTCTATACTCTTCCCTTCTCCCACCCCGTTCCATGCTGTCTTTAACATCCCTAACTATTTCACTTCTTTTATGTCTTCCAATATTTTGATCTATACCATAAAGTACAGATAGTCAGTATATATTAAGTGGATACATTCAGTATCTTTCTTTTATATCCTGGCTTGCTTCACTGAGAAATAGATCCTCCATATCTGACCACTTTCTATCAAATGCTAGGGTCTTGTTTTTTTATGGAAGAATAGTATTCCATAGAGTATATATGCCACACTTTTCCATCCATTCATCTGTTTATGGACATTTGGGTTGGTTTCATGTCTTAGTGATCATGAATAATGCTGCAATAAACATTGATGTGCAAGTGCTTTTCTGACTGAGCATTCTCCTGTCCTTCGAGTAAATACTCAGAGTGAGATTGCTAGATTAAATGATAGTTCTCTTTGTAGATCTTTGAGGAACATCCATATTGTTTTCCACAGTGGCTGAACAAGTTTACATTCCCACCAATAGTGTAGGACAGTTACCCTTTCACATGACCCAGCCAACTTATCCCTCTTTGTATTTTTAATTTCACCATTCTGGCAGGGGTTAGATGGTATCTCATTGTTGTTTTAATCTGCATCTCCCTTATGATGAGAGATGTTGAGAATTTCCTCATATGCTTTTTGTTGTTCATATGTCTTCTTTAGAGAGATTTTTGTTCAGCTCATTTTCCCATCTTTAAATTGGGTTTATAATTATTATTATTATTGTTATTTTTTAGTTAGTCACTTGAGTTTCCTGTGTATTATGGTTATCAGCTCCTCGCCTGACCATATTTTATGACAATATTTTGTTCTGAGGGCTGTCTATTCACACTAATTACTGTGTCCTTTGCTGTGCAGAAACTTCTTAGTCTATACAAAGACATTAAAATCCCTATCATCATAAAATATCTTTCCATTATTTTTTTCATATTATTATTATTATTCCAATTATTTTTTTATCTTACCCCAGTGTCTCTCTGAGTTTCCCCAGTATTTTCCACCAGTAGTTTTACAGTTTGAGGTCTTAAGTTCAGATCTTTGATCCACTTTGAGTTGATTTTTGTTAATCGTGAAAGATGGGGATTCAGTTTCATCTTTCTGCAGGTGGATACACAGTTTTTCCAGCACCTTTTACTAAAGAGGTTTTTCTTTCCCCAGTGGATTGACTGGTATCCTTTGTCAAAAATAAGTTTACTGTAAGCTTTGGGGTTTATTTCCGGGGTCTCTATTTTATTCCATTCGTCTACCTGTCTGCTTTGTGTCAATACCATGCTATTCTGAACATCACAGCTTCATGGTATATTTTGGGGTCAGGGAGTGATATGCCACCCACTCCACTCTTCTTGTACAGGATTGCTTTGATAATATAAGGTCTTTTATGATTTCAGACAAATTCTATGATCTTCCTTTTCTAGATGTGTGAAGAATGTCTCTGATATTTTGATTGAAATCGCATTAAATACATTGATTAATTTGGATAGAATTGCCATTTTGATTATGCTAATTTTTTTCCAATCCAGCAACATGCGATGTGCTTCCACTTTTTAATGTTCTTCTCAATATCTTTTTTAAGAGTTTCATAGTTTTCTTTGTAAAGATCTTTGACTTCCTCAGTCAGATTTATCTCTAGGTGTCTTATACATTTTCTAGCTATGGTAAAAGGAATTCCTTTCTTCAGTTTTACTTGATTAAACTTGTTCTCATATAGAAATGTTGTAGTTTTTGGAGGTTGATTTTATATCTTGCTACTTTACTGTATTCATTTATTACTTTGAGAAGTTTTTTCTTGGAAACCTTTGGGTCTTCTAAGTATACCACGATTTCATATGTAAATAAAGATATTTTCAACTCTTCTTTTCCTATTTAAATGCCTTTTCTGATTGCATTGGCTGAGACTTCCAGCACTATATGAAAAAGCAGTGGAGAAAGGGGGTAGCCTTGTCCAGTACCAGTTTTTAGTGGAAAATATTTTAGCTTATCCCCACTCGGTATAGTGTTAGCTATAGTTTTTTAAATATGACTTTTATTGTGTTGAGAAATGACCCTTCTATACCAATCTTACTGAGAATCTTAATCATGAAAGGATGTTGTATTTTATTAAATGCTTTCTCTGCATCAATTGAAATGATTATAAAGTTTTTATCTTTATTTCTGTTAATATGGTGTATTATATTTATGGTCTCCTTATCTGTTTTGGGAATGAAGGTGATGGAGGCTTCATAAAATGAAGACCATAAATATAATACAGTGTATTAACAGAAATAAAGATAATATATATATATATATATATATATTGGAGAGGTTTTTGCTACAGGGCGTGTGCACTCACCAGAGAGACAGAGAGAGATAGAAAGCAAGAAATCAATCCCCAGGGGGGGTGGCTAGGCCACAATACCTTCTCCTCCATTCTCTTCTTGGGATCTTGGTCACACATGCACATTATCCTGGCATGAGTTTAAGCCACTGGGTCCAGGACTTGAACCGCAGTCAACTACATGAGAGTTCAGCAACATAGCCATTATGCTGACTGCTGGTCCCATGGTCTTCTGTATATTGAACCACCCTTGCATCACTGAAATAAAGATGCCTGGTCATGACGGATAATCTTTGCTATTTGTTGTTGGATATAATCTGCAAGTATCTCACTGAGAATATTCACATCTATATTCATCAGAGATAATGGTCTATAGTTTTCCTTTTTTGTCATGTCCTTATCTGTTTTGGGAATGAGGGGGATGGAGGCTTCCTACAATGAATTTGAAAGGATTCCTTCCTTTTGGATCTCTAGAAATAATTTGAGTAGGATAGGGGTTAACTCTTACTCAGAAATTCTGTAGAATTCAGAAGTAAAGTCATTGGACCTGGGATTTTCTTCATTGGGAGGTTATTTATTACTGATTCAATCTCCTGGCTTGTTATGGGTCTATTCAGGTTTCCAATGTCCTCCTTATTCAATCGTAGTAGATTATACACATCCAGGAATTTGTCCATCTCCTCCATGTTCTCTTTTTTATTGGTATATAATTGTGTATAGCATCCTCTAATGATGTTTTGTATTTCTATTATGTCTGTTGTAATGTTGTCTGTTTCATCATGTATTTGATTTATCTGGTTTTTCTTTATTCTTATCAGTCTAGCTAATTGGTGTGTCGATCTTATTAATCTTTTCAGAGAACCAGCATTTGCTTTCATTTATTTTCTGTATACCTCATTTATTTTCTATTTCATTTATTTCTACTCAAATCTTTATAATTCCTTTTTGCCTGGCGTTTTTTGTTGTTGCTATTGTTTTTCCAATTCCCTGAGGCATGATGTTAGGCTGTCTATTTTGCACCATTTCATCTTTTTCTTATGCACACTAATTGCAATGGATTTCCCTCTTATGACTGCTTTTGCAGTATCCCATAGATTATGGAAGCTTGTGCATTCATTATCATTTTTCCATGAAATTTTTTATTTGACTTAATTTCTTCAGTAGTTAAGAAGTCATTCAGAAGTAGGTTGTTCAGTTTCCATGTGTTTGTGTATTTTCAAGTATTTTCTTGAAATTAATATCGAGTTTAATTCCATCATGGTTAGAGAAGATGCTGGATATAGTTTCTATGCCTTTGAATCTGTAAATGCTTGATTTATGTCCTATGATATGGTCAATCTTTGAAAAGGTTCCATGGCAGGGTAACAAAAATGTATATTTTGTGGTCTTAGGGTGGAAAGCTCTATAGATATCTATCAAGCCCTTTCAACTTATAGTATCATTTAGGTCCTGTATCTCTCTATTTATATTTGTCTAGAAGATCTGTCTAAAAGAGATAATGGGATGTTGAGATCTCCAACAATTATATTGTTGCTCTCTATCGTTCCTTTTAGGTCCAGCAGTCTGTCCTTCAGATATTTAGGTATTCCTAATTTGGGTGCATAGATATTATAAGCATTATGTCTTCTTGCTGAATTAACCCATTTACTATTTTTATATACTATAAAATAGTAACTATTTACTATTTTTATATACTTTTTTCTTTCTTTCTTTCTTTCTTTCTTTATTTTATTTTTCAATTTTTATTTACTTTTTTAAAATACATTCAATTGCATTATTTAGCTTACAAGGTGATCATTTCAATATATGAACATTTCTCCCCGGTCTAGTTGATCAAAATATAGCAGCACTACCTCCCTGTCTCAACAATGCTGTCTTCATATCCCTCCTCCAAATGTTCTTCCCCAGGCCCCACTCCTCCACATACCCCACATCTGTAAAACAGTAAATGGGTTAATGCCCTTCTTTGTCTCTTTCTCTCTCTCTCTTTTTTTTAACCTCATGGCAATGATTTCTTCTCAGTGTTCCTAATCTGGAGATAATTGTCTGTATATGCTGCTCAGACATATTATACAATAGAATTTTCTGAAGTTACAGAAATGTCCAATTTGGTAGCCATGTGCAGCTATCAAATATTTGAAATGTAGCTAATGTGACTCAGTTTGTAAAATTTTAATTTAATTGTAAATATGGAAAGGTACACATGCTTACAGTACTGGTCAGCACAGTTTTACAAAGTAAACTCTATTTTCAAATGCACCATTTAAAAATAAAGCCCATACATTAAATAAAGCACAGCACCGTTTATAACTTAACAAAATTATCTAAAACTATCTAAACTTTATTACTAGCTATGAATAAATTTTTGCTGAGCTACTATTTTCAGTGTTCAAATATTAACATGTTTTTTACCAGAAAAAAGGTGAGAATATTTCATTTATTTCCTTATTTTTCTCAGTAAGAGTATCTTTAAACAACAGCTTTTACATAGTAAGAGAAAAGAATGGAGACATTTGAAAACACCTATATTTTACTTTGTGTATTTCAATATCCTCCACCTAATTTCTTCTTTTTTTTTTTTAAATTTTGCTTCTTTTCTTCAATTAAACAAAGATAAGACTAGAAAAGTTCCCATGACTATGAATAAACTGTGTAATTTATAGTCTGAGGCATATTGGTTTCTAAGTTCCCTATAGACTAAACATATTTATTGTAAATAGTTGTGGTAAAATGTTGCCTTTTGGGAATAAAAGAAGAAATAATGAGAAAGGACAAAATGAGTTTGATATTTTGGAAAGAATATTACAAATATTTTTTAAAACCAGGCATGGTGGTTAAAGGTGCTGGACTCCCACATGGCCGACCGTGGTTCAAGTCCTGAATCTGGTGGCTTGCTTTCTCACTTTCCCTCTCTCTCTCTGTCTGTTAGATCAAACTGGAAAGTAACAATAATAATAAATAAAGTTAAATATATATAAAAAAAAACATTGTCTTAAATAGCAGGGATAGTTTCCTTTGAATGTTTTCATCTAATATCATAGGAAGTAAGTTCCAAAGCCCACTGTCATTTCAGCCCAGAACTTTGTGTCCTACTTGCAAACAAACAACTATGTTGGAAGTCTATGAAATCATCATGAACTCAAAGTGGCTTTATAGACTCCTAGTTTACTTAATTTGCAGAAAAACTTCTTTTTTTACTGTAATATACAAATTTTAAAAATTACTTTCAATGTTTTAGTATGCAGAAAAAAGCTAATAATTAAAAACAAACAAGCAAATGATAACAACCACAAAATCTCACTTATGCTCCCACAATCTAATCATTAAAAATCATTAGCATTTTGTTTTATAAATTTAAGTAAAGAAATATATTATAGAAATAGACATTTCTTTTTATTCCAACACTGTATTTTCATTCTTCTTCACAGTTTTACAACTCACAAGATTCACTGACTCTTATCCCAGATACACTTGCCTGCAACAACTTTGTTGAGTAGTCAGAGTTCACTGGGAAAGAACAAAATCTGGCTTGAGTAAGCCAAGAGTCTTGCAGAGAACCTATAGTTAAAGATACATTGAATGGGATATGAAGAAATAGATATTTGGCTGAGTCTCCACACAAGCCTCTCAAAAATTAGGTTTTAAAATGTGGTTATTAAAGGAAACACTGCCCCGTTTTTCTATAATCATGAAATTATTTTCTTATACACTTTGATAACACCAGAGACCTTCGCTTCTGTAATTTCAGTAATACAGTTGTTTCATATCACTCTTCCCACTTAATTCTCCTCAAAATACGGTTCTCATGGAAGAGATAAAAGAAAACTAGAGCATACTCAAGATTGTAGAAGTAGAGCTAGCAGAGAGTATAGTGTTACATTGCTGGACTCCTACATGGCAGACCATTGTTCAAGTTCCAGACCAGGTGGCTTGAAAATCATGCCAAATGCAAGTTTGTGTATGCCCAAGATCCCAGGAGGAGAATGGAGAAAGGATTGCAAAGAGACCATCCTCCCTGACAGTGATTTCTCACTTTTTCTCTCACTGTCTCTGTCTGTCAGTCTCTCTCTCCATGGAGCACATACAACCTAAGGCAAAAACCTCTAAAATATTTTTTAAGAGTAATAAAGCCTAGAAAAGAAAGTGTTTAGTTTTCCAACCATGGCAGCACAGTAAAAAATAGTAGCAAGAAAACATCAACTTTGGGTGAGGCAGTCAATGTACTTTAGAACATAGATCCTGACTCTATTCTAAATTCATTCACAGCCTTACTCTGATCTTTGATTTCCAACAATAATAATTTATGTATTTTTTACATTTTTCTATTAGCTGATTTTTCTTACATGCACATTCATTTATAAATTATAAAACATGTCCAGTACATTATTTCATTTAGTTTTCATATCAACCAGGAAATGATGCAGAAAACCAGATACTGAGAAACAAAAAGCAGCACTTGGAGAGATAAGGAGAACTGTTTATTACTCTGGTAGTCACTGAGGAGTTAACATTCTGAATCTTCAGTACCCCCTGGGAGTTAGACAAGGTATTTCTTTTATAGGGGAATTGGGGAAGGGGAGGTCTCAGGATGTTAGGAATGGGAAAGGGGGGGCTCAGAACTTGATCTATGCAGTGTCAAAGGAAGGAGACAGAGAAACAGGAAGTCTAATCTATTCAAGGTACTAATCTATTTAAGATACTAATCTATTCAAGGCTTTCAGGTTACCCTGCAGCTCTGGGGAGCAATAAGTTTGCCAAAGGGCAGAAACTTCAGGCAGCTATCAGCCCTGATTTATTCATAAATTCAGGGTCTCTCCACATCATTAGTAGACATGTTTATTATTCTGTTTGATAAAGAAATTCATATTTTAAGAGGTTAAATAAGATTTCAAAGGTCACAAAGCTGGTAAGTTATGTCTGGTGGGATTTGATCCTAGAACTTCCTACCCAAAATGTTTTTCTGCATTAAATATATTATGATGCATCTTTAATTATATTTATGTATGAAATTGTGTTAAAATGAAACACCTACTCTAATTATCATTATATTATTGGAAAACAGTATATTTTAGGTTTTTGGCTAATACATTAAGAAAATAATATGAAAGAATCAGAAAATAAAAAAAGAATTCTTTATTCATAAATGAAACAACTCCATTATATAAAGTTGTATAGTAAAAATAGAAATAGAAAATACCTTGTTAAAATAGAAAGTAAGAGTACTTAGTGGATAAAAAAAATCAAGGGAAAGAATGGTACTTATATGATTCAAACTATGAGCTCGTACTGAAAGGTATCAAATGAGATTTTAGGCATACAGGCTTACCGTCATAAACATGATACTGTAATTAGTGTAACTCCAAGAAAAATCTGAAGGAGTTGTAAACAACAGTGGTAAGAATGATTTTTAAAGTTCTGAGGGAAATAAAATCCAAAATTGCTTTGAAAGTAAAATATCAGGGAAGGATATATCCAAAAAGATCATAAGTTTTGGTATAAATCTACTCTACTCAGAATACTACAATAATGATGTGAAATAAGTAAACTGGTTATTATAGTGGAAAAATATAGAAATAGCCCTAAATGGTAACAGAAATTTCTATATGACAAATAAGTCATTTTATTTCACTTAGAGTGGAACTTCTATTATTGTTATTTACATTGTATCTACATATATCCTAAAGAAAACAAAGTTATTGCATTATTTATACTATATAAAATAATTCCCAAATGAATAGAATCTGTAACTATAAAATAATTTTAAAAAGCAGTACAAGAATCCATAAGCCATTAAAAAAATATTTTCACTGACTAAAACGAATTATGTTTTCAGTTATGTTAAAGTATAAATGACATAAAACAAACTGTGCATAGTTAAAGTATAACATCTGGTAAGTTTTGATATATGTATACATCTGTGATATCATCATCATTATCATCATCAAGAAAATAAACACATCTATTAACTCCCCCCAATTTTTTATATTCCCTTGTAATTCCATCCCTTTGCCCCTCTCCTTCACAGGTAAACACTAGACCGTTGTCATGGACTATTAGTTTGCAAATTCTAGATGTGCACATAAAAAGAATCATTCAGCATGTACTTTTACTATTTTTTTTAAATCTGGCTTCCTGCATTCAGCATAGTTATTTTCTTGTTCAATATGTAATTGCTTATATCAATAATTCATTACTTTTTATTGCCAAGCTAAATTGCAATGAATATATAATAATTTGTTTACCCATTCACCTGTTGAGGAACATTTGATCATTTCATTATTCATTTTGAATGATTCTTGTCATACAAAACCTTAACAAGTACGGTAACTTAACTACAAATGTTTCTTTAGCATAGAGATTTGAGACTCACTTTCAAATTTAGATGCCTAGTTGAAGTAGTCTATAGAGAAATCAAGAACTCAAAATAGATTTACAGACTTTTTTTTTTTTTTTTAAGTTTCTGTTATAGGGCACATGTGATCGGCAGAGAGAGAAACAGTGAGAGGGAAAGTGAGAAATCAGTCCCCAGGGGAGATGGCCAGGCCACAATTTCTTCTCCTAATTTTTCCTCTTGGGACTTGGGACACTCAATCACAGGTGCGCCCTGTGAATTTCAAGCCACCAGGTCTGAGACTCGAATTGCCATCGACCATGGGGGAGTGCACCACCTTTACCACTATGCCGCCTGATGGTCCCAGATTTAAGCATCTTTCTTATACTTTCGGTTTCACAAGGAAGCATTTGATGTCTTTCTTATATATAAATTCATGATGTAGTTTATAGATATCTTTAAATGCCCTCATTTAATTGCTTTAAATATTCTATATCACACATGAAAAAAGGAAAACACCTGTGTCCCAACAACCAATAATTAACAAACATAATATTTTTGTTCATTTGAATTATTTCAGTCATAAAACAAAGTATAGGCTTAAATGACTCTAAATATAACATTTCAAAGAATAGCACAATCAAGCAAAAGAGAAAGCAGGATGGAAGATAAATTTGTGAGTCATGTGACAAGAAAAAGTTTGCAATCCATTTTGCAATGCTAGAAAAAATAGTTTTGCAAGTATTTTAGTTTTTAGGTGTTACACATTAAATCTGTTATTTTTTACATTAAGCAATGGTAAGATTTTTTTTTCCTCTTACTTTTTCTCTTTGATTTCCAACTTCCCTTGCTTTCCTTTTATTTTTTTTAAAGCCCCTTCTTGGCAAACCAATTATAAAGCCAATATCTGGAGCACAGTAGGAGAATGTGCTTAGTGCCTCTTACTCTGGCCTCCTCTGGCATTACTGGCCCAGTATAAGAGCCTAAATCCAGTGAAGAGGTAATCACTGGAAAACCAGGCAGAGGGTTTATATGCCAAGGGGGAGAGGAGTTAGAAGGACATTCATGAGGCAATGTGAGGCAACACTTCCTTCATAATGGGTCAGAGCTAAATATAGTATGGAAAGAATGGGTGGCTTATCCTGAGAAATGAGAAACTTGAGTGTGATCCTAGGACATTTCTTCCAGAGAGTAATTAGCTTGACATGTGATACCAGAACCCAAGTAGGGCAAAGGCAGCATCTATGCAGAGGAGGGAGTGGTAGAAATAGAAGAAAAATTAGGAAAACAATTAAATAAGGAATTTTGTTAACTACAATGAAAATAATTTTTGAATGTTCGAGAGTGGAATCTTAAATACAATACAAACCTCTATGATATTAAGTAGGAATAGAATCCTGGTGTGAATGAGTAGTTTTCAATTTAGACAGAGAGACGATTGATTAAAAAAATAGAAAGTAAATACATAGAGGTAAGAGTGTGTGTTGCCTAGGAAAACAAGGTTTTAATACCAATATGTGTATGCATATATCTGTGTCCATATATATATATATATATATAAAACAATCAGATTTTGGGACCAGCAGATAGTATAATGGCTATGTTGCTGGACTCCCATGTAGTCAACAGTGGTTCGAGTCATGGACCTGGTAGCTTAAACTCATGCTGGGCGTGTGTGCCTGCATGCCCAAGATCCCAAGAGGAGAAAGGAGGAGAAGGGACTGCAGCATGGCTATTTCCCCTGGGGGGTGATTTCTCACTTTCTATCTCTCTGTCTCTCTCTGTCTTTCTGGCAAGCGCACATGTCCTATAAGCAAAAACCTCTCCAAAAAAAAAAAAAAATCAGATTTTGATTTCTAATGAATCCAAACTTAATCAGGCAAATAGTTAATTCTAGGACTGGGCAGAAAAGTACAAGATAAGCCTGAACTCACAAACTGTCTGAGAGCAGTGAAGTGCTAAAAGAATAGTAGAGGTACATCAAAAAGATACAAAGAATAAATGAACTCCAAACTAGGCAAACTCGAGAAATTAAGCATCCCAGTAAATGATGATTGTAACTCACTGAATGTAAAGAAAATGAAGAAAATTCCGTAAGTGTGGGTATTATAAAATTTTATGAAGAAATGGGATCTTTACATAGCTTCAAAGTCCATATTTCCCTCAAAGACTTAATTAAAAAAGGAAAAGAGACTCTTTACTATCAAGAAGCTTGAACAGACCAACTTTATCAAATGATCAAAGTGAACATCAATAATGGAATAGATTGGAAGTTAAGCTACCTGATAAGATCAATGAAAAGATCATGGAATCACTTGTATGATAATCTTGCTGAAGATACAGGACATGGCTATAATAACGAACACTAGCTAAACATATATTAAGACACAGTATACTAAATAACTGGTTTGTAATCTTTAAAATTAATAAATAAGTTAAAAATGGTTCAAGACTTGGGACTAAACAGACATGACATCTAAATGTAATGAATTATTCTGAATTAAACAATTTTGCCATAAAGGATATTGCTGAGAGATTTCATGAAATTTGAAATGGGTTTGAAGATTTTATATTAGTAATGCATCAATATTAATTTTTATTGTTGTATTATACGGTTCTTTCTCTTTCTTTTCTTTGGAGAATGTCTGTATCTGAAAATGATGTATCAGGTCAGTGATTCACTTCTAAAGAGTTCAAGAAAAACAAAAGCAAACAATATTGTACTTCAAACTTTTCTATGTAACTGCTTTACATTTTTTCAATTAAAAAAATTAAAGACAAATGGACTTTAACAGAATTATGGTATAGTAGAAAGAGCATTAAATATAAAATTTTGAATAAATTTCAGTCAAAGAAAATATTAAATAACATCATTACTATTCATAGTCATCTAAATGAATTGTTGGAGCAATTTAAGGATTTATAATTATATGCTTAAACAGCTCAAATAACCATCTATTTATATATGTTTAAATGAATTATATAGCCAATGAGTTCCTTTCATATATCCTGAATAATCCTTATTAATTTCTCCTCAATAAATAATGACTAATTTAGTTAAACAAATACTTTAACCATCATAAATTAATACAGACCACACACAGCATTCACAGTAAATTCCTTTTCAGAGACAAATGTGCCAAAGGATTAATGGTGTTCTAGGCAAAAAAGAAAAAGTAATCTAAAAATATCTTATTATTATAAATAAATTGAATATAATTATTTCCTTCATTCAACAGCATTGCATCTACAGTTAGTAAAGTAAAAACAATCAAGGATAAAGAAACAACATGCCAAGAAAATTGTAAGGAAGTAGCACTTTTCAATGACTTGAAAATTAATTTAGAGGGAGAACAGATTCAGATTAAAGTTGCAGATACCTGGACAAACTGTCTCTTCCTTTTGAATTCTTAACTTCATTCCAAGAGCATAAATTAATTTAATGTGTACCTTTCCTTCTTGCAGTGGATCATGTTTGTCTTCTGATGTTTTGGTTCAATTTTTGTTTCCTATGAGTACAGAAGGAATTTCCCCGCGAAAAATTAGAGGATAAATATTGTCAAATACCCTGAGGGATATTTAATATTTGGGCAGGAAAATGAAGATCGAAGAAAAAATTGCCAACTCAAAGTTGCAGGAAACCCCTTTTGTCTGTGGGTCTCATGGAGTAAAGATTGACTCTCGGAGCATTTCCCTGACTAGGCAGAAATGCACTTATCAGGAATTCTGTGAGGATGAAGCAGGGCCTTCCAACTTCAAGGCTAGCCACAGATAGAAGGAGTTGTATTTCCTTTCTCTTAACCCTGCAACTATAAGAATACCCTATTATGATTTATTTTCTGGTCACAACAATTACTCTAGTGAAATAAAGACAGAAACTTTAGTTGAAATGCCACTGCTAAATGGTAAGCAGAGGCAACCTAAGAAGTGGCATGGATCTAGAAGCTGAGAGAGGTTAGCACCAACCTGCAATGATAAACAAAGCTAATGAACTTAGGAAGCAAACAGCAATTCTCTGAAGATTATCAGATATATTTATATGTGAGATCTCAATGAACTATTGGACATTTTCCTGGAAGATGAGTCCATAACATAGATATATTTGTGGTATTCTTGAGAATATGTTTTCACAAGCTGGTAAAGATAGATCAAGAGCCAACAAGTTTCAGGAGATGAGGAAGTTCTTATATGATCTGAAAGAGGAAATATTTACCATAAAAAAGAATCAAATGGAACTGAGAGGGATGAAGGCTGTAATACAGAAAATCAAAACTTCCCTTGGAAGTATTAAAAGCAGGCTATATCATATAGAAGATTGAATCTCAGATGTAAAAGACAGAATCACTGGACTAGAAAAATCCACAAAGACAGAAAATAGCCCCACAAAAATGAGAATAATATATTAGAAATACTAGATACCAGTAAACATCCAAATATCCAGATAATCAGTATCTTAGATGGTGAAGAAACCAATAAAAGCATTGATAATCTATTCCATGAAATCCTAGAAGAAAACTTTCCAAACCTAGAAAGGCATTCAAATATCCAGACTCAAGAAATATAAAAGACTCCTAATAGTATCAACCCAAGGTCTTCTCCAAGACACATTATAGCCAGATTGGTCAAAACCACAAAGACAAGATACTAAGATTGTCAAGAAAGAATCATCAAGTTACCTACAAAGTTTATCTCATCAGGATAACAGCGATTATCATTAGGAACTATGCAAGCAAGGAAAGAATGGGAAAAATACATCCAAAGGGTTAAGAGAAAAAATAATTTCAACCAAGAATACTATACTGCAAGATTATCCTTTATATGGGAAGAAAAGACAAGGTCTTTCTCTGATAAACAAAACCTGAAAGAATTTACTGACACCAGACCAGCTCTCCAAGAAGGTCTGGAGGGAGAGGTATATCAGGAAAACTAAACACAGACACACAGAAATAAGAGTTCAAAAACAACTAAGAAAACTGTCAACTTGAGTTTAGGGACAAATCTGGAGCTGAATATTATCTTCCAGAACTTAAACAGAAAGATCAGACTGCAGCACAGGATAGATTAAGTACATGAGAATGAACTGGAGAAATAGAATTTTATGACTTCTGACTAAAACATTGCTGATTTTCTTCTATGCTTTGTTTTCCAGATTTGGGGATTTTTGTCTTCTCTTGAGCTGCCAGTAGGTTCATGTACCTACTGTCTGAACAGAATCCTAACCTCTTTCTTGGCTTTTTAAGTCTTGAGCAAAGTACTCTTAAAATTTTTTGATTTTGACTTATTAAAGCTAAAACTGCCTTTCTTGAAATTAAAAATATATTTTAAAATACCCACACACACATACACACATAGGATATATATATATGTATATATACATATATATTTATATATATCAGCTGAACTTGCTATCAAAAGTAGTTAGTTTAATTAAGATATTTTTGTAATCAATAAAGTCTAGGAAAGAATAAAATAAATGGAAAGAACTGTAGATGCCAGAGACAGGGTGGGAGGAGGGTGAGGAAAGGCAGAGTGTGAGAAATAGGAGGAAAACTATATATATTCAAGAAACAAGAAATTGAAAAGTACTTGTTAATGATAACATGTGTGATTAAGCCACTATACAGTATATTCTGAATGGGAAATCACATTTTGCATGCTGTAATGATGTTCAGTGAATGAATGTAAAACAAATAAATTTAAAATGTTTAAAATATCAAATCAAAATTTTAAAAGGAGGAAATCATTCTAAATGTATATTAAAATGAGTGCATGCATTGTTCTGTAGGTAATGTTCTAAAATTAAAATGTGTCACCCCTCCAAAAAATGCTTAAAACTTCATACAATGGTTATTGAAAGGAGAATATTAGATTTTGCACAGGGAATTTATCTTCACCTAGCACTCCACTACACTGGCTTTAAATATTCCTCTAGGACAGAAAATAATACTTCTCTTCCATTGTTATCTTGTGCAAAAAGGGACAGTTTGGTTGGCTCAGTAGCACAGAGGAAATGTGCTGCTCAAACAAAGCTGAATCTGTATGGAAGATCATGGGTTTTGTTTTGCAGTCAACTTACATACACTGGGCATGTGTGTTTGTGATCTTTGTTGGCTGAGAAAGCTGGAAAGGCTGGGAAGGTTAGAAAAATGAGGAGTCACAGTATGAGACTTGTTGAGAGTGCTTGTCTCTCTCATAAAAGAAATAAACTTCAAAAAAGGGAAGATAAAAAGAGGCATTTGAAAAAGTTTCTCTGAGGACCATCAAGTACTACAACTTGAATTATTTTCTGTTGTAGTACAGTCTTCCCAAATATGAAATCAATGGGTTAAAATTAATCTGCTTTCATTATCAAAAGCAGTCATTTAATTTAAAGTATGAAACAAAAAAATATGCATTTGAGTGCAGTTTTGAGACACAATAGATGTCAATGAAGACATGTCTCTTCAAGACCATTCTCTTTTTACCTCATGAGGCTAATGGCATTTGTGACATCACAGATTTCTTAACAGAAAAAAATAAGTGTCAGAGAAACAGTTGGTGAAAAGATAATGATTAGAAAAAAAGTTCAAATACAGTTTTTTCTGAGTTGAATGCCCTCTACAGCCTAACTAATGGGAATCACGTACCCATATATATATGCTAATCATTTCCTTTTTCATTTTCTGATCTTCTATGCACAGAAATTGGTAACAGTGGGCCTCTCATATATCCTTTATGTTTTATGATTTAAAATAAATGGGCTTTGCTTGTAACTAAAGGTAAAAGAGATAGAATAAGTAATTTCCTAATGAAAATATCACTAATCAGTTTATTCTTATCTATAGATGGATCAAATCTGTTTCAATTTTCCTTAAAGCCAAGTCTAATTAATTCCTGTTGGCATACAAATATTTTTTAGTATGTGTTGTTAGAATGATTTTAGCAGAAATGTTATGTAGCTTGACATAAAAATAAGCCATACAATTTTCATGTAATTCATTCTGTTTGAACTTTAAAGTCCTATTCATTCTGGGTGAGGACTCAATTTTTTCCTTTAATTTGCTTTAGGGCATGTGCATTTACTGGAGAGAAATACACAGAGAGAGGGAAAGTGAGAAAACATCCCCCCAACAGGGATGACCAAATCCCTTCTCTCCTGTTTGTTCCTCTTTTGGGGACTTTGGGCACACACACACACACACATGCACCTGGCTTATTTTAAGCCATTGGGTCCAGTACTCAAACCACACGGTTAGCCATGTGATTCCCACTGCCTTAACCACCACACCACTAACTGGTCCAACAAAGACTAATGTTCTTAAAGCTTCTCTTATTATTTATCATTTATTTTAAAAATCATGTACAAGTATTTAGCACAGCAGCCAATAGATAGCAAGTGATTATTTTTTTTTTAATTTCTTGCAAATACAGAAAACAATAACAAATGAATGACTATATTTTTTCTAAGAAATGAACATTAATACTTGTAAATTAATTTTGAATGCATAACCTCTCACATTTTTTTAATTAAGGAAAATCTAATCAAGTTACACTCCTGATTTTTAATTTTTTTATTTCAATTTTTTTTGAGAGAGAGATTTCTGCTATAGAGTGCATGCACTCACCAGAAAGACGGAGAGAAAAAAAGCGAGAAATCACCCCCCAGGGGGGGTGGCTATGCCACAATCCCTGCTCCTCCATTCTCCTCTTGGGATCTTGGGCACGCACGCACATGCACCCGGCGTGAGTTTAAGCCACCGGGTCCAGGACTCAAACTGTGGTCGACTACATGGGAGTTCAGCGACATAGCCATTACACTGACTGCTGGTCCCTATTTCAATTTCTTCTACACTCTGAGGCACACAGTTCTGGAGAGAAAGATAGAGATAGAGATAGAGAGAGAGAGAGAGAGAGAGAGAGACAGAGAGAGAGAGAGAGACAGAGAGAGAGAGAAATCACCCTCTGGGGGGATAGCCATGCCACAATCCCTTATTCTCCATTCACCTGTCAGGATTTTGGACACATGCACACACACACCCCATGTGATTTTCAACCATCCGGGTCTAGGACTTGAATCATTCAGTTGGACATGTGCGATCCAGTCACCTTAACTTCAGTGCCACCTGATAGCCCCATTTCTGATTTTTAAAATTTCTTTATTTATTTCTTTCTTCAGAGAGGTCCAGGGTACCCTTGACAGGCTTTCACCATATCACACCACACCATAATCTCTCCACCCTCCTAGCTGGTTAGGACCACAAGAACCTGATAGTGTCTGGCATGTTCATGCTAACTCAGGACCTAAACTTAGGACTCCCATGTGGCTCTGGTACAGTGTAGTGGTGCCATTTATGATTCTTTTCATTTATTTATTATTATTATTTTAATTTTGCCATAGGGCAAATGCACTCATCAGAGAGACATAGAGAAAGAGAGGTAGAGAGAGGAAGTAAGAAAGCAAACCACCAAGTCCAGAACTTGAACTACAGTTGGACATGTGGGAGTTCAATGCTCCAACCACCATGCTGCCTGCTGGCATCTCATTTATGCTTCTTAAAGATGCATAGTACAGGGACCAGCAGGTGGCATGGTGATTAGGGGCACTGGACTCCCACATAGCAAACCATGGTTCAAGTCCTGCACCTGGAGGCTTGCTTTCAAACTTTCCCTCTCCCTCTCTCTCACTCTCACTCTGTTCCTCTCTGGTCAAATTAAAATAAAATCAATGAGTAAACAAATAAAGTTAAATAAAATAATTCTTTTTTTGAAAAGAAGATACATAGTACATGCTAAGGATCACCTTGAAAGCTTCTATTAATGCAGTGCTCACTCAATGTTAAGGCTCTCATGCCACATTATGCAGGTTTGCCTTTCCATTTTGTTGTTGTTATTCATATGCCAACTCCATATTCCATCTTCCTAGTGTAGGAAACAGCCTCCAATTTGGACTTCCTCAGTCCTAATATATATTGAATTGAAGCACAGAGACATTAAGTACTTGGTTTGTGGATGACAGCTGGCAAGTCCCTCAATCCAGACAACCTGTTGTAGTTTCTCTGAGCCTAGCTGCTAAGCTACTCCTTTGCTATCCAAACAAGATGGCCTTGATGTTCCCATCAGCATGAGTACCTTTGAAAGGTTTTCTCCCGAAGATGGCTAACTGGAAGCACCCAGAGCTTCTCTCTTCTGCACTCAAGATATAAAAATAACATGTCTTCAGAAACATTTAGGCTGCAGTTTCTAAAGAGGACTACTGGAAACCACCACGAAGATATTTTGTGTTTTCTGAAATGTAGGCACTGTAGAGAAATTGTATAGAAAAGGAACCAAAGTATGTACATGATTGATACCAGCAGGCTGAAAAGAGCAGAAACTCCTCTTCACTGAAAAAGGTTAACAATAGACCCTTAGCAGCCTCTAATATTGCCATGGATGGCATTCCTAGCTGCCTGGAAGACCAGCCCTCTACAAAGCCTTCGGCCCAGTAAAGGGAATTTCCTGAAATCTACAGGAATGCATAACTATAGGGAAGACTCTCACCCTGGTTAATTCTAGTTTTCAGGACCCATGCATCTGCAGAGTGGTGCCATACTGACAGCAAAGGAACTGCACCAACAACTTGCACCAAGGATGTTTAAACCATTAAAAAGCTTGATTATTGGGGCCAGCAGATGGCTTAGCAGTTATGTCGTTGCACTCCCATATGGCTAACCACAGTTCGAGTCCCAGACCTGGCTGCTTGAAACGCATGCTCAGTGTGCATGAGTGTGTGCCCAAGATCCTTGGAGGAGAATGTAGGAGAAAGGATTGAGACATTGTCACAATCTGAAAGTGTTTTCTCACTTTCCTTGTCACTGTCTTTGTCTTTTTCTTTCTCTTTCTCTGGAGAGAGCAAGCGCCCAAGGCAAAAATCTCTTAAAAAAGAAAAGGTTTCTCATTAATACATTTGTGTATAAATCTATACACTCAATATTTCTATAAATCTTGCTGTATGATTCTGTTTTTATCTGATCTTTGTTCTTTTTTTCTTTTCTACCTGCTTTTGAATTAATTTAACATATTTTTATTCTATATTTTGTTCATTACTTACACTAGCTAATTTCATTTGTTTTAGTGGCTTTTATAGAAATCACAGTATGCAATTTAATTTATGATAGTTTATTCCCAGATCATTGTGCCACATCATATATATTGTACATTTAAGAGACAGAATAGAACAATTTAATTTCGTCTTCTAGTATTTTTGTACTTGTTGCCATGTTTTTCTCTCTTTTCTAGACAAACCACAAAAACATTATTATTGTTTTGCTTTAACTTTCTATTGTATTTTTGAATATAATAGGTTATTTTTATTGCAATTTATTATTGACGGCAAAAATGAGCAGAAAGCAGATTTCCTATAAACACTCTGACCTCACAAAGGCAGCCTTCCTCACTATTAACACTAGAATGCTCATTTGGTATAATTGATGAGCCTCAGTTTACACATCCAAAGTTCATCATTTATATTAGGGTTTACATTTGTTGTATAATGTGTATTTAGACGAATAGGTAGTGATGTGTATTTAGCCTATGATAACCCACAAAATAGTTTCATTGTCCTAAACAATTCCTTGTGCTCCAACAATTCATGCATCCTTTCCTCTTAATCCCTGGAAAACACCCATCTTTTTACTATTTCAATAGTGTTGCCTTTCTGTATTGTCACATACTTTACATATAATATATAGCTTTTTCATTCTTTCACTCTATTTCATGATTTGTGCCCTTGGTACTGCATCTGAAAAATAAAAAATCATTGCTAAACCCAAGTTTATCTAGATTTTCTTCCATTATCTTCTAGTATTATTTATTTTACCTTTAGGTCTATGATCCATTTCAAGTTAAATTTTGTGAGGCGTGTAAGATCTTTGTCTAAATTCATTTTTCTTTGACATGTGGGTGTCCAGTTATTTCAGCACCCTTTGTCAAAAATCTATCTTTTCTCAGGTATTGCCTCTTTGTTTTTAACAGTGGTCCACACTTCCATTTATTTGCATTGTTTATGTATGAACAAGATATGTTTCCCCCCAAGAAGTGAGATAATTTTTAATCAGCCAAAACATGTACCCACAAGAGTCACCTTGAAAATGTGGCATTTCGAGTTTTAGTCAGAGTAGATTATCTCTTTTTTACTTTCACAATTTTACAGTGCTGCCAGAAGTTTTTTCAGCTCTTGCTTTGAATTCTGTCTTCAGGGCATCTCTCACTGCTTTTGCATGGATCTGGGAGTCCTGAATGTAGCCAAGTCCCGCCTGTCACCAGTATGCCATCATGATGTCGCCAGAGGGGTGTGGTAGAGCTGAGTAGCGAGGTCACCTTCAATGTCGACTCTGCCTTTTACTCTTTATATTTTGCCTCCAGTCAAATATAATCCCAGTGTGGAAAGTTTTTCACAGAATGGTAGCCAGACATGGGATATTGGAACCCAAAAGTTGTGTGTAGGCAACCCAAAATGGTAATTCAATGCCTGAGAAGAAGTAGAAGGATATCTATAGAGGAAAAAGTTACTGTGAAAGTGAAATATGGATTCAGAAAACAAATATCTGCACTTACTTTTATCCATTCTGTAAACATATTTTCCCCCGTACATCTTGTCTAGTTTACCAGTGGTTTATATGACAATGTGTGACTTTTAGAAATGATTTCTTCTTGGACAGCAGAGATCCCATGTATATTTTTCATCTGTTTTTATATATTTAAAGCTGTGAGTTCATACTGGTACTACTGTTGTGAATCCTCCAATTTTCTTCCTTCTGGTAATTCTGTATCCCCCAATAGTAAGACATCTTCCATTACCTTTAATATGTTCACTTCTCTCACTCATGTTTATGACTGTAACCAAACCTCTTCTCTTTGCCATTATCTTTTACATGTCTTTGAGGGTCCAACACCAACTCATATGCTTCCTCCCCATGGAATTATTACTCACTAGGACATTGGCATTCCATGTGAGAACACTGCTTTAAATGGTCACCTTCCTTAACTTGATGGAACTTTGAAAATTGACAATGGGTCTTCCTCCCATATAGGCATTCTCTTTGTCCCACATGATGCCTGTTTTTTCTACCCCCCACTTTGGGATGTTTTCTTTACTTATTCAGACTCAGAATAATTTTGTTGGATTGGACATGTTCCCTCAGGGGCATGTTCTTTAGTGTGTTTAGATCTGTTACCCTTTAACTGAGCATTATTCCTGTACAGACAGCCTTATGATCCTTCTCAGGTTTTGAACTGTCACCTTGCACTATCACTCTCTGTAGAAATATGATACTTCACACAGTTGGTCAAATTGAGTACGCAAGTCAAATTAATTTCAATAATAACAGATAGGTAGTGCCTAGATGATTGTTAAGTTTCTTCCAAAATATCTTTAACATGTATTGAATCAATGCTTTAGCATCTATAGGGACTGGATACTCATTATCTCAGGTACCAGAAATACTTGGATCCCTCTGGCACAAAACCCTGCCTTTACTTGAACACAAATTTTTATTTGAAATACTTATCTAAAACAGACATTAATCCCTTTGATCATGACAGGCTTTCAAATACTAAAGAGTTATATCTGCTTTCGCTTTGAGACTACTATTTGCTATTTTAAAATGCAATGCTGCCTTCCATAATTTATCTTATGAAACAGTTCTGAGTCTCCTCAATTCTTCTTCATTTTTATCTGAGGTAATTCCATTTTTATGTACCTGACATTGAACAAAACATTTGAGGAAATGTCATATTCGTAATTCCCTCAGCTGGCAAATCCTGCCATTTTGTCATATGCAATTATAAACCCTTGGAGGGTCTTGTCATTTTTGTAGTACTTATAGAACCCAGTAAAATACATATAGTCTTCTCTCTCTTTTTTTTTTTAACTGGAAGATTATACATTTTAAAACATTATTAATTATGTTCTGTTTATAGGTAACAATAAGAAACTGAAAGTATAGATAAAATAAATGAGTACTTAACATGTTTGGTTTCTGGTAGTTACATCAGACGTGAATAAAACTGTTAGCTTCTGCAAACATAATTTAAAGCTGACTTAGGTAAACCAGCAATTTGTATGGGTTTCCTACAATATATTAATTTAGAAATTCAATATGCTATTCCTCCATAATGATAAAATGGTTACATAGATCAAAAGAATATTAAGGTCAAACATCATACAATAAAGATACAAAAATTGTTCTTTTTAAGTTTCTTCTTCTTTTCAGATTTTTATTTGTGCTAGGAGTTTTAAATCAAAAACCAATTAGAATGAAATAAAATCCAATTTTATGGGCCATGGAGACCATGCAATTTCATTTATCATTACAAAGTCTCTCCCAGTTAGGTCACTTTTGAGCATTTCTTCCTAGGAAATATATTTTTTTCACCAGCATCAGTAAACTGGAGATGTGACATTGTTCAATTTTTCTTGCGTGTGCTTTGTTCTCACCTGACATCATCTGAAGTCAGTTGTCAATCTCCAAGATGCAATGAGAACTAATTCTTGCCACACTGAATGGCTTGACACAGTTATTGTGGTGTCAATGAAAGCTTTCTCTGGAGAAAACATTTTCTGAATAACTTGAAAATCTAATTCTTTTAACATGTTTTCTTTTCACATAAATTCTCATAGGAAATATTCTTGTATTTCAAATAAAAAATTAATGGTTTTAAATTTATTTCTAATTTTAAGATTCATATAATTTTTTGATCTTACAAATTTTAACCAAAATGTAATATTTTAAAATATATTTACTTTTTCTCTCCTACTGCTATATATATATATATATATATATATATATATATACACCTATAAAGACCTACAATTACATGAATAAGTATTATATATAAATATATATATATGTATATATATATATATATGTGTATGGGAACCAAATATTAAAAATATACTATATTATATCATAAAATTATATGAATCCTTGTGGTTTTCAGTCTAAATAAATGCAATTTCTATGTTTTATATATATATATATATATATCAATAGTATATGTCAAATATGAATAATAAAATAGGAAATGAAAACACATACATAGAAAAAGGTATCTATAATTTTTAGATATTCTTTCATCTCTATATCTTTGTCAGTAAAAAGCATTATTTTTATCTTATTTTCAGAAAAATATTAATTATTAAAGAAACAAAAATTTCAAAGTTAGCGAATACAAAAGATGCACTTAATTGATGAGGTACAGTTTAGTGGCTATAACTGATATTCAGTGCTTAGTGACCAAAAAAAGGCAGCTGAGAGTATGATACAGAGGGATAAAGTATGTGACAATCAATATGATGGAAGAATTGACAAGTTATATAAAGGAAAAGAGATTAGGATAGATGGTAGAAAATATGGTGATACAATTTTGCTCTGCTACATATTACTACAGAGCATATTTGAGTAGTTGGTAGTTAAGGAAAGATAACTCTATGCACAAATTTCCTTTTATTTATTTATTTTTTAAGAATTATTTTATTTAACTTTTTATTTATTTAAATTTGACCACAGAGGGACAGAATGAGAGAGAGAGAGAAAGTGAAAAAGCAAGCTGCCAGGTCCAGGACTTGAACCACAGTCAGTCATGTGGAAGTCCAGTGCCCTTAACCACCACACCATCTGCCTGCCTTGTACTTTTATTTTTTAAACCATTTTTTCCTGTACCCTTATTTCTGAAAGAGTATTGGTCATTGTCTTTTATCTTACCCTTTCTATTCTTATTATTTTGCTTCTTACCTAATTTTTTCTCAACTTCTCTCTTCTGCTTCTCTCCTATGACAAAATCAAAGTAATGATTTGGCAGAGGAAAATTCTTTCATATCTATGTTATCTGTATAATCATCTTGTTAGGTGCTAGAAAATGGCTTATAAAACAAAATGAGGGTGAGCTGACAGTGTAATAGTTAAGATGTTGGACTCCCATGATTGGCCATGGTTTAAGGTCTGGACTTAGCAGCTTGAAACTCATGCTGGATACATGTGCCTGCATGCCCAAAATCCCAAGAAGAGAATGGAGAGAAGGGATTTCAGTGTGACCATTCCACCTAAGGGTGATTTCTCACTTTTTCTCTCTCTCCACCCCCTCTCTATCTCTCTAGTGAGCACAAGTGCCCTGTAGCAAAAACAAAACAAAACAAATGAAAAAAACAAAAAAACAAAACTTCTCCAGTAAAATAAAGTCTGAATGAAATTTCAACGAATGGATTAGTGCTCCTATAAAAATGGTTTGCAGACTGGTTTTGCACTTGTCTGCTCTTCTGTGCTATGTTAAGACCAAGAGTTCATATTTCTCTTGCCTTTCCACCTTCTGCCATGTAACTGCATGACACAAAAGCCCTCACTAGATACCAGTGCCTCTTCATGGGTTTCACAGCCTCCAAACCTAAGGAAGAATACATTTCTGTTCTTGTTTTTAATTTTTCTTTTTAATTTCTAGAGGACAGACACACTTGCTGGAGAGAGGCAGAGAGTCAGAGAGAGAGAAGATGGCACACCCTGAAAGAGTGAGGGCCTGCCACAAGCCCTTCTCCTCCTTTCTCCATCCTATCAGTATTTTCAGCATGCATGTACAAGTGTCTGGTATGTTTTTCAAGCTTCCAGATCTGAGATTTAGCCATGGTCATCCATGTGGGATTCAACTCCCTTAACCACTAGGCTATGGGGCCAGCCCAATTTCCATTCTTTATAAATTATGACCCAGTCTATAGTATTCTATGATAGTAGTACAAAATGGACTATAACAGAAGCGCACACTCAAATGTATAGCACCCCAATACTTTCTGCAGTAGAAGCACTGATATCAGTAAACCTCTAAACCAATACTTTCTAGTCTCAGCACAGACTTTTTGAAAAGGTTTACTGACTATATGTCTAGGTGTGATATTTTCAAGGCTTTATAAAGCTAAATTGGACCCTGACCACCTCATTTCAGCTTGAAAAGAGACACCCACTTCTCTCTTTATGGGTTAGTAATAGATTTTAATATAAAAGAGACAGGGAATAATTTTTATTAGTCATGATTTACTTGCTCATACTAGTTGAAATATCCCATTGGGCTCAGACTTTCTGTGCTTGTAAGAAATCCTTGTTATTGTCATCCCTTGTTCCTTGTTATTAGCACTGTACCAAAGGAATCCTCTTTCTTCAATCTTTCCAAGTATTCAGTTGCCCATTTTGAGTTAACTCTTAAGTTATTTACAATACTCGTCTCTTACTTTTGTAGTCCTCTGGAGAAGAAGTTGGTTCTTAAAAAATCCTTTCCCCACCATAAAAGTATGCATTTATAGCTTTTAAAACTACAAATATGGCCCCTTTTCTTCCCTAGTCTGCTGCAGATACACGCATTTTCAATGTGGGTGATATAATCCAAATGCCTATGCACTTCAGAAAGCAGTTTTCATGGCAATAACATACCCAATGAGCATGCTGATAACGTCTGTGAGTTTAAAAAAAAAATGCCAAGGTGTAATGGAAGGTGAATAACAAATAAACATCATAGTTTGCTTTTTAAAAACATCTGGACTCAGCAGTCTGGGTTTAATTCAGACAAATCATGAAAAGCAAATTAATAACTATATTTTTAACCTACAAAAAACATTTAAATTTACAATTAAAGCCCAAGGCACTAAAGCTGAAAATTTCTGTTTTATACTTTTTAGCCATTGATGTTTATTAAAATATCTAGAATTGCATTCATTCCATTAACAATCCTTGTGATGGGTACCAAAAAAAAAAAAAAAAAAAACAGAATAAACATGATATAAGAGGCTAATATTGTTGCAGAACTTAGTATCTGGATTTGTTTTTCTGTATCATTGTATGCAGTTTTCAGTGTACTTGACAGAGGTACCTATACCAGAAGGAGTGAATATGATTCAAAGCTACAGTTACTCCCGAGTTTAAAGTAGATGTCTTAAATCTATTTATATGGACTTAAGAGCAGGAACGGGGTACAGTAAAACATGCAGAACGCAAAGTGAAGGATGAGGTGATAAACAACTTTCATGTCAAGTTGTAGAAGCAGAGCAAAGCATAAGAAAAAAAATGGAAGCTTCTTTTTTATTTATAAAAATAATACCTTCTTTTATTCATTTAGTCAACAAATATAATCTGAGAATCTATTATTTGCCAGATATTGCACTTAATGCAATCAAGCTGGAAGAATTTTCTCGCCAACAATCATTGCATCAGACAATAGCTTGTTGATTGAAAGAAGGGATTGATATCAAGAACTCAGAAATGCAAGAATATTGGAATGCAGCAGAAACTCAGCTACCTTAGTAATTATATGTGGTAAAGAATGGGTAAATACATCAAAGCTAAATAGAATTACCAGATCTTCTAAAATGTAGTTAATATATTTACACATTTCTTATGAATATTGCAATACTTTACTTCTGATTCCTCCTTCCCATCTTTTGTGCTATTTTTGTCATGTATTTTACATTTACTTATGCTCCAAAATGATCAGATTTGCTAATGGTAATCAAACCTCTCAGTATTTATTTCTCTGAAAAAAATTTCTATTTTTCCTCTACATTTGAGAGATATTTTTACCAGATATATACTTAAAGACTGAGAGGATTCTTTTTATTTTTTTATTTTTTAAGCTCTTTAAGATGTCTTCTGGCCTGAATAGTTTCTAATGAGAATTCCACTTGATTTTCTGGATGAAATGTGTTTTTGTTTTGTTTTGCTTCTCTCTTAATACCATCAATATTTCCATTTACCTTTGGTTTCAGCTGTTTGAATATAATTTTTTTTTAGTTATTGTTTTTGGGATTCTTCTTGAATCCATGGTTTGATATCTTTGATTATTTTAGGGAAACTATAGGTCCTTGTATATTCTGATATTTTTTTTGCTCTGTTATCTACAACTTCTCTTTCAGGGATTCTTATTAAATATATCATATTATCCTGTATCCTGTAGGTCATTATTCACCTTTCACCATCACCGCTACCATCACTCCCTTTGGGCTTATGTTTGGGTAGTTTATATTTCATGTTCATATATTCTACCAAGCATTTCTACTACAACCTTAAACATATTGATTATAGTTCATTTAAATTCTATGATAGTTTAGCACATAACTCATCTTCATGTCTGTTTCTAAAGACTTCTTTCTCTCTTTTTCTTTGTGTGTCTTTTAATTTTTATGAGAGATATCCTATGTAGAACTCTACAAACTTAAATAAATAGTATTTGTGTCTCAAAAATACATGTACTTCCTCTTTTGATAAATTGTTAGTGTGAGATTGGAGTCAATTTAATGAGATAGTGAGCTGGGTTTAGGTATTCTCGTTGTTATTGTTAGTATGGATATAGTACTATCTTCAAATTTCTCTGATATTACCTTTTCTTAGGATAGATATTGGTTAAGTGAATGGTTTTTCTCATTCTCTCTCTTCTACTTTTAGTTTTGTCTTTCTGGTATGATTGCCTTTTACAGAAGGTCTCACCACGCCTATTTCCTAGCAATAAGTGGTTTTTCCTTGTAACTGTTAGTCTGGTAGTGGGGAAGAAGAGATTGGTGTCCTTTCTTGCCTAAACTTTAGTCATAAACAGGCCTCTGGTCTTTAGCTCTCAGGGATACTTTTCCTTGTCTTTTTTTTTTTTTTTAGTTGTTTTGTTTTGTGTTGTGTTGTTTTCTGTTATAACTTTCATTGCCCAGTGATAAAAGAAAATCAGTTATTTGAGCCAGGTATGATTTCTTGCATCTACCCCAGGGTAAAAAATGAATACTCATCCATCCCTTAGAAATTACATGTTTTATTATCCTTTCTACAAGACTAGATTTTTTTCTCCTCTATCACTGAACCACTGAGGAATGAATCCTCTAGTTGTCTACACCAAACTTAATCTTTCTCAGCAGCACCCGGTGTAGTTTCAGGAGGCAACCCCTCTTGTATCTGTGGCTCTGAATGGTTCAATACACTCACACTAGCTCACATTCAACATTTAGAAATGTGTTAATAACTTGTAGGTAGCAGATGGTGTGGTGGTGAAGGGTGCTGGATGGAGTTCCACATGGTCAACCGTGGTTCAAATGGTTCAAATCCTAGACCACATCGATGTTTATTGTGGCACTATTAACAATTGCTAAGACATGGAACCAACCCAAATGCCCCTGAACAGGTGAATGGATAAAAAAACTGCCACATATACTCTATGGAATACTATTCAGCCAAAAAAAAAACAAAAAACTGGCTTTTGACAGAAAGTGGAAGAATATGAAAGATTTTATGCTGAGTGAAGCAAGCCAAGCTATGAAGAGACATTGTATGTCCCCACTTATTATATACTGAGTGTCCACACTCTATGACTGAAACTGATTGACTGAAGGATACACAAACAAACACAGTAAATGGGTGTAAACACCAGATATAGTGTGTGTGTGGAAGAGTAGGGCCTGAGGAAGGACATTTAGAAGAAAAATAGGGAGGCAAAGCATTAATGGGATAAACAAATGTGGTATTATCTGTTGAAGATATTTTATAATTTTATCAACTGACCTAGGGAGAAATGTTCATATACTGAAATATTCACTTTGTGAGCTAAATAATGTGCTTGAATGTATAACAGAAAATGAAATAAATAAAAGAAAGAAAAAAAGAGAACATACTAAGAAAAATTTAAATAAAGAAGTTAAAAAAAAAATCCTAGACCTGGAAACATTTTGAAAAAATAAGGTTTCTATAAAGAAATACATTTTCAAAGATGTAATGCTAATCAAAACAGAAGTGTGCAAAGCCCAAGATTTTTGCTAATATAGCTCTCCTTTCTATTTTGCTTTTCTGAAGAACATCAGCCCAATATACTGCATGCTGCGGAAAACATTTTAAAATTACATTTCATCTTATATGACCTCTCCATGTATAATTTAACTATTCTAACTCATGAAGTCAATTTACTCATTGGAAAAGTTATTTAGGAACAAATCTCAAGTGACTTTTCTTTAATGAGAGTTTTGTAGAAATAATTGTTAAAGTATGCTCTTATAGTATATAAAATCATAGCAAAATACTGACTGAATATACCCATAACAAAACTATAATTTTTTATACTCTTATATTTAAGATAGATACAACATTGCTATTCAAAAGGTATAGATCAATCTTGTAAAACAAAAGTTTTTAAAAATGTCGATAAGTCAATGATTTTCTTACATATGTTTCTATATTGTTATATATAATTATTTAAGGCTTAAAATGATCACAAACATTTAAGTCAAGAGTGAAGTAAAATGTATGCCAATTAGTAGACAATAATGATTTTCTTGGAGCAGATTATAATAAGTACCCAGCACACAAATGATTGACTTCACGAAAATAACCATCATGGCATAATCTGTCTCTCAGCATTTATCAAGCTTTCCCTCCCTGATCCATCAGAACCATGACAGACTTCATGCCCATCTGTCATAATCAATTGAATCTTCTTCAGCTGACAGACAAAAGTACATGGGGGAATTCCTAGACAGTGCGATAGCTGGCACTTACTTCTGTCAGGAAATTATAAGGTAGATTGAGTGAAGATTCATTTTACAGATGACAAGTGACTGCATTTCTGTTCCTCAAAGCTACAAAATAGAATTTTCTGTTCTTATCCATTGTTCTGTCACATAGGGAATTTTCACAATTTATTTACTAATCTTTGGCATTCTCTAATTTATTTCTATATAGTATTCTGTCTCTCATTTAAGGTGTCCCTATGAACCCTAGGTTAATAGACCAGTTTGACTCTACTCAAAAGGTGAACTCCTCAATGTCATTTCTTCAGTTTAATGACCATGTGTTGAGCTACTTCAGTGTACTATATATGTTTTTATCTTAATGAGATCACAGTGTGATAAATGAGCTAAATATATTTAAAAAATGTTACCATGCAGGTTATTACACATAGAAATAAAACTAAGAATAAGTTAAAATTTTACACTTGAGGTGGGTGATTAACTCTCCAAAACAAGAGACAAGTCATCTTTTTTTTCTTGGAGAGGTTTTTGCTATAGGGTGCACGCACTCACCAGAAACACAGAGAGAGACAGAGAGGCAGAAAGCAAGAAATCACTCCCAACGGGGGATGGCCATGCCGCAATCCCTTCTTCTCTATTCTCCTCTTGGGATCTTGGGCACACACACACATGCGCCCCATGTGAGTTTAAGCCACCAGGTCCAGGACTCAAACCGTGATCAACTACATGGGAGTTCAGTGACATAGCCATTACACTAACTACTGGTCCCGAGACAAGTCTTCTTGAGAAGCAAAACTTAACCTTTGAGGAGGGAAGAGCTTCAATTTGAAAATCAAGTACCAGTGTTTTAAATCACATGAGTGAAGATACATTTTTCCACCTCATTTATTCATTCACGATAAAATTAGACATTCAAATAAGCTTGATTTTTCTGTAAAAGATGCTCAGACATTGTCTTTGGTGTTAGAATTCAGTCAAAAATCTGCATTTGCCTTGGCTGGCACGTTTGATAAATCACACAGAGGAACAACTATGTCAAAATGTTTTTCTGATATGATCGAACATTAATCATTCTTTAATCCATACTTATTGGTCCAGTCTGTGGCATGGTGGTTCAGGCAGATGGATTCCTCATGGATGACTGTGTGATTAAAGTCCTGAACCTAGTGACTTGAGAAGCATGACAAGCATGTGTACATGTGTGCCCAAATTTCCTCCCAAAGGAGAGAGAAATGGGCAAGAAAGGATTGACACATGGCCACTTCCCATGGGAAGCACTTTCTCACTTTCTCTCACTCTCTGAAAAGCATATATGCCCTATAGCAAAATTAGAAAATATTTTCTATATTATAAAAATAATAACTTTATGTGAAATCACATTATGACTATAGACCAAATCACTTAAATTCTATAGGTGAGCTATATAAATGTTTTTATATCACTCAGTTTATATCACAGATGAAGGAAATTTTACTAATCTAGTGATGTTATGGTAAACCTAACCCCAACTAGCAATACTTGCAGAAAATATATTTTATTCTATTCATACCTCAGTGAAAAGTGGCAATATGTAAAGCCTAGTGTGTCTGATTCTAGCAGCTGTCACAGTGGTGTAATTGTGAGGCATCCAATTGTAAAGCTTTAATAATGTTACTAAAGAACATTAAATTAAGAAAGAATAATTATTCTTTTGATATGCTTTCTGCTTTACTCTTTATTCTTGTATTTTATTCTATAAGAATGTATTTGATTCTTGTCTTTTTTTCAAAAGAATACTATATCTAATACCGACTCATAGTATTCAAACAAGATTTTAAATTTGGCTCTTTTATTTTACTTATTTATTTTTAGTTTTTCACTATAGAGAGCATGCACTCACTAGAAAGAGAGAGAGGCAGAGAAGAAGTGAGAAATCAGTCTCCAGGGAGAATTGACCACCCCCACAATCCCTTCCTCTCAGAATTTTGGTCATGCACACACATGCCACTGGAGTGTTTTCCAAGTGACTGGGTCTGGGGCTTGAACAAGGCAGTAAGCCATGTAGTATCTGGTCACTTTAACTGCCATACCACTTGCTAGCCTTGGTTCCTTCCTAGGAGTAAGAAAAGTATACACAATTTCAGATGTTTACCTAAAGCTCTCAGACTTTGATATCTGCCTTCCTTGACTTGTGAGCATGAATAATATTTCTCAGTCCATTCAGAATGGTGTTAATGACATTTCCTAAATACTCTCCAACTTGCTAGAACGGTTATTTCTGTGGGTGGTCATAACTGTCTCTAGATCTAGCACTGCCTGCAAAGTGTTGTCTCAGAGATAGGCAGATTTTTAATCACTTTTTTTTTTTTTTGAGAGGTTTTCGCTATAGGGCACGTGCGCTCGCCAGACAGAGAGAGAGAGACATAGAGACAGAAAGCTAGAAATCACCCACAAGGGGGGATGGTCACGCAGCAATCCCTTCTCCTCCATTCTCCTCTCGGGATATTGGGCACACAGGCACACGCGCCCGGCATGAGTTCTAAGCCACCGGGTCTGGGACGCGAACCACGGTTGACTACATGGGAGTCCAGTGACATAGCCATTACGCTAACTGCTGGTTCCCAGATTTTTAATCACTTTTAATAATCTAAAATTCCACCAGCAATTTATTTCAGTTCACTGTGTGAACTGGTTACTTAGTTTTTGTTTTTGTAGACTTTTTTTCATAGGGTACATGCATTCACCAGAGAGAGACAAAAGAGAAAGAGAGAGAGGAAAAGAGAGAAAGAGGGAAAGTGAGAAATTATCCACTGCTGGGGGTTATGGGTGGCCACATTACAATCTCTTCTCCTCCATTTTCCTCCTAGGATTTGGGACATGCCCGCACACAGGCCTCGAGTATTTTTCAAGCTGTCAGGTCCAGGACTAGTATCATGGAGTGAGCCACATGGGATCCAATGCCTTAACGACCATGCCACCTGCTGATCCTATTTAGTTGTTTTTATATAGAAAAATTTTCATACTGTTTTGATCTATTTCCAGATTCCCCACCGTTCTCTAACTTGCTCATCTAATTATCTATGGTATTATCACTTTAATTTGAAAATAGTGATTATGATATTTTTATATGTGGAAAGGCAATTATATTTTTAAATAGCATTGGCTTTTTACTTGAATTTATCATATGAAATTTGACTCTAGGAGGAAATAACATGATTCAAAATGAGACATTTATTCTCACCTCTGTAAGTAACTGTATATTAGGAAGATATTCCTGCCATTTTTTCAGGCAATCAGAATAGTGACTCTCCCCTCCATAATTTATTTCAAGCATTTCTACTGCAGTTTGTCTACCACAATATGCTTAATGTATTGTTGGCTCAGGTCAGTACCAAGATTCAGTAAAGATGAACATTCACACCATTTTCATTTTATTTGGTCATATCTTTAGATTTTTGGGTGAAATTTCAAACTTTGTTCATAATCTTATACTTGCTCTTTTTTTTCTGAAAGTAAGCTTTTTGGTAGGAGAAACTACTTATTTATATCTCTAACTTTCACAACTAAAAGATTAAAAACATATTTGGACTAAGTAAAAACAAAATAAATATCTTATACAAGGATGAATGTTATCCATTCATTTGATATTAAGTGACAAGAAAGTAAGGGAAAGGAAAAAAAAAAAAAACTTCCCAAAGATATAAAACATTTGACTTTTGAATATTGTAGGTCATATGACCTTTTATTACATGAAAGATGTTGGAACTGAACATTTGAGATATAACATTCAATGTTAAAAGGAAATGCAATATATAGCAGTGACTATTTTGAAAGGATACTTCAATATTTTTTGTGAGCGTAGCATATGTTTTTTAATTGATGTTTAGATGGTTTCTGAATCTTTACCTGGCACTTTCCAGAGTAATAGTATCTGCACTACTGTTGGAAAATAAGATAGAGAATCAAGTTGAACTTCTATCAATCTTGGTGCATTAGTGTTTCCCAGTCAATTAAATAAGCCAGCAACCATATTCATCCATGACCGATGTGAAAGCAGCACTTGGTTATTGAACTCTTGATGAATAATTTTGGTAGTGATCTATGTAAACCACTAAGTATATATACAGCATTAAAACTGATGAATCAAACTCCCTTTTTATCTCTTACCTATCTAATAGCTAGAAAGTATTTTTGTTTTGTTTTGTTTTGAGAGATTTTTGCTATAGGGCGCATGCACTCAGCAGAGATACAGAAAGAGAGAAATAGTTTCCTAGGGAGAATGGCCCCATTGCAATTTCTCCCCCATTCCCCTCTCAGGAATTTGGACATGGCTGCACACACTCCCTGAGTGAGTTTCAAGTTACCGAGTCTGAGATTTGAACTGTAGTTGACCGTGTGGGAGTCCAGCACCTTAACTACTATGCCACCTGCTGGTCTTATAAAAAATCTTTTTTTTTTAAGAATTGTTTTATTTAACTTTATTTATTTATGTATTTATTCTTAATTTGACCAGAGAGGGAGAGGGAGAGAGAGTGAGAGGGAAAGGGAGAGAAAGTGAGAAAGCAAGCCATCAGGTCTAGGACTCGAACAACAGTCAGCCACGTGGGAGTCCAGCACCTTTAATCACCATGCCACCTGCCAGCCCCAATGGTCTTTTTTAAAAAGGTTCATTTCTTTCACAAGAGTGAGAGAAAAACACAAGCACACACAACAGGGTCACATGTCATGTCTCTTCACTCCCAGCAGTGAACTTTTGCAGCCAGCCAGAATCATAGAACTGAAATAGAGAGGTTGACCAGGGAATCCAAACTGAGATCTTCCACATGAATCTATCTAACCTTGCTTGAGTAGTGTGTTACTGCTACAACATTGAACTGACCTGAAGTCCATTTTATTTTATTTTATTTTTCGCCAGAGGGTGCCTGCCCTAACCAGAGGGAGACAGAGAGAAAGAGAGAGAGAGAGAAACCAACCTCTCCAATGGGGTATAATCAAACTGTCATTCTTTTTCCTTCATATCTCTACCTGTCAAGATTTGGGCACATGTACACATACATCTGGCATGTTTTTTGAGCCAATGGTGTTGGGATTCCAACTGAGATCAGTCATGTGGAGCCTGGGTTCCCTCTGTGTACGGCTTAACAGTTTGGTATAGGCTGATCCTAAGGGTCCATTTTAATGACTAGTAAATAAGGACTTCCCTTTGAATAAAATATACTTTTTCAAGCAAATAGCATCTACTTTTAATAATTTTTTGCCACCAGGTTCGGTGGCTTAAACTCACACCAGTTGCATATGTATGCATGCCCAAAATCCCCAGAGAAGAATGGAGGAGAAAGGATGGCAGCCTGAAAATCACCCCAGGGGATGATTTCTTGCTTTCTTTCTGTCTCTCTCTGTCTCTCTGGTGAGCAGACACATCCTATAGAAAAATATCTCTAAAAAAAGTTTTTGATTATATTTTATAAAAATCTTTGAACATAAATAGCTGGATTATTTGTCCTGCATTCACGAACAGAATCCATGAATTAAAAAATACATATATCTTAGGCTCTTCAAGAGAATTAATGGAAAACTAGAACAAGAAATATCCTTGATTTGATTGTTGCACACTGCATGCATGCTTTGAAAATCCATACTGTATCCCACAAAGATGTACAACAATTAAATGTAAATAAGAAATTATAAAAATTAAATTTAAAAGTTTTGAAAAGAAATGTCTCTGAAGAAATATCAATTATGTCATTATAAACTAAAGTGCCACTAATTTTATAGGACTGTGATCATTCCCAAGTTTTCAACCCTTCTGGTTTCCCACTTTTTTTTTTTTTTTTTTTGGCTACTCACTAGAGAATTATTTTTACCCCATTTTTAAATCTCATTTTTAAATTATCCATCTAGCTATAATGTTCTTCAATAATGGAATGATAAAAATGTAATCTCAATTTGACCAAATGCTTTTGCTTCAAGTAATGTGAACCTTGTGATTAGTGATGCAAGAAAGTAATGGATTCATCTTGTCAAAACACACTTTTGAGACTGATCCGAATCTTGGAATTTGCCAGGAGCCTCTTTTATCTCACTATAATTATTCAAATCTGTTTTAAAAATCCACAATATATTACCATATTATTCCAATTAAAATATGTTTTTCTTACTAAATTATCTAGAATAAATTTCTGTTGCTTCATTTAAATAAATCACTCTGACCTAGATTTGTAATAAATTAGACCAGTCATATTTATGGAATAAATTGGAATAAAATAAGTTCAAGTATTTATACAAAAGTAGATCTCCATAAAAGCAGAAATGAATTTTTCAATCTTCAGATTTGAATTTTCCTAATAGAGTCAACATGGTGGTATTTGATGAAGGTTAATTGGATGAATTAATAAATTAGATTATGTCTGTATTAATGTATTTTGTTTCTGTGGTATTTCAAAGTACTGTTAGTCATTTCAAGTGGTGAAATAACAATCTCTAATAATTCTTCGTTTAAAAATTGAACTCCTTTTCTGAAACATTAATTCACTACCTGTAAGTATTAGGAGAGGGGAATTTTAAAATAAAATAAGTTATATGATAGCATATTAACCAATAAATAGTTATACTTTTATTGTATAGGTTACTTTTATATCACAATTTAAGAGAGGAAAGAAATAAAAAGACAGAAAGGACAGGGTAAAACCTATAAACATGTCCTATCCATTACAAAAAAAAAAATATGCAGAAAAAATGTAGAGAAGATGATTTAACTTCCATGATCTAGAGCTTAATTTTTTTTATTCTATTGACCATGAGTGTCTTATCTTCTTGACTGCTGATGTATTATCATTAACTGCATTTCTGTCAAGTTATTGTCTGGCATGGGATATTAACAAGTGAGTTACATTGTCCTTTGATTTAATTTTGTGGGTCAGTAATTTAAAATTATATGCAAACACACACATATACACACACTCATACACCATATGCACATAATTCTCATTTGAAGAATTTTCTTAGCCAAGTAAAGATTGTTTCAGGTGATTTTTCTGCACAAAATAATCTTGCTCTATATTATCACTTTCATGACAAATGACAAAAATGAAGGAACTACATAAACTAAGATTTCAAATAATATTTGCTTCATTTCAGTATATTTAAAACATATTATTATATTATATGATATTAATTTTTCCTATTCTAATTTTTGTTTTAGCTCATGCTTAAAAAATCAATCTCTTACTGAAAGAAATGGAAAATAAAATTAGAAAAATAATATTATTCAGACTTTCATCTTCTAGTGTGGCATGGGGGGACTTTGGGAACTATGGCAAGGTAACTTTGCTCCTGCTCTTATATTAACAACAACAACAATCAATACTAAACAAACTGAAAATCAATAGCTCTCCTTAGATAAATCAGAAGAACTGGAATTATGGGATAAACCACCATCTCGAAGATGGAAGAGATAGAGATTATAGAGAATCACAATTTTCCTAAGTGTTAATAGAATTTTTGGATTAAAAACCCTCCACATTAACCAATTAGTGGGCTAAGAAAGCATAATTGACAAATTTGGAAGTTCAGTGTGGATACTTTAAGAGTTAAAAATTCCAGGAATCCAGTCTTGTTGGTTGGTCTCAAATTGTTAAGTTCTTCCTTCAGAACTCTCCCAGGTTCTCAAAGTGAAAGGGAAGAAAATGTAGCCAATTAATGTCTAGTGCATTCAGTTCTTAACAAGGTCTGTCCTAAAGAAAGTGTTTTACCAGAGCCTAACTGGGGTTTACCAAAGACTACTTGACCCTGCTTACCCAACCCTAATTTTCTCTTTTCTTCCTGTCTCACCTAGGGAGAAAGAAAGCAAAGCAAAACTAAGGCCACAGCTCAAAGGCAAGGCTCCCTAAAAGACTGAGAGCTAATTGTGAAGCTACAGAGCATTTCCTCACCCCACACCTTACCATGGAGTCCCCGTGGAAGAACAGGGAAATACAATTTAAAGAACTGTGCCTCCCCTGTGTTTTATAAGAGGTCCCTAAGGAAACTAACAGGCAATAGCAAACATGAAAACAAGGACTCCAGAGGAAATGCTAATTTCTTACATCTACTGCTACAGCAAAAAGTAAACGCAGCACAATTTGAATGAACAATGTGCAATAACAGATGGGTAATTAAGCAGAGTTGAAAACTAAGAAAGAATTCAAAGAAAATGCTAGAAATTAGAAACTTAACAACTGGGACCAGCTGGTGGTATGATGGATCCTACATAGTTGATCCAGTGTGTTAAAACATTCTGAATGCATGTGTCTGCTGCTAGCCTAAAATCCTGAAAAGAGGAAAAAATGGAGGAGAAGGTATCATGGCATGAACATTCCCCATAGGGAGGGGGTGTTTTTCACATTTCTTCTCTTTTTCTTTCTGTCTCTCTTTCACAAGTGAATGTACTTTCTGGCAAATTAGTACGAAAAAAAAAAAAGTATCATAACTGAAACGAAGAATACTTTTGGTGGGTATAATAATATACTGAACACAGCCAAAGACAGATTCTATGAGCTTGGCACACATTAAAAGAGGCTTTTGAAATTTAAATGCAAAGAGAAAAAAATAAAATACAGAATAAAATATCCAAGAACTGCGGAACAATCACAAAAGGTATATAACTGTTTTTTTTTTTTTTTTTTTTTGGGGGGGTTTTTGTTTTAGGG
>NW_006159624.1:1948746-1979848 GCF_000334495.1 Tupaia belangeri chinensis
CAGTTGACTACATGGGAGTCCAGCGACATAGCCATTATGCTAACTGCTGGTCCCTATAGCTCTTGTAACTACTCAAGAGGAGAGAAAAAAAAATGTTTGAGGCAATATTTGAGTATTTCTCAAATTTAATGATGTATATCAAACTATAGAAAAAAGTAAGCCCAGAGAACACTAAACAGGATAAACACCCAAAGAAATATTCCAATTGCAAAAATTAAGAGAGTGAGAAAATACCTTGAAGCATACTGTGGAAGGGCAAGAGGCATGGGAACACTTTACAGAGGAGCAAGGATGAGAATTCTGACTTCTCTCCAGAAAAACTGCAAGCAGGTCCGACATCTTAGTGAGGCTGTGGTGGCCGCAGCTGTTCTCCCGGCTTCGCGATGCCGCCCAAGGACGAAAAGAAGAAGAAAGACGCCGGAAAGTCGGCCAAGAAGGACAAAGACCCAGTGAACAAATCTGAGGGCAAGGCCAAAAAGAAGAAATGATCCAAAGGCAAAGTTCGAGACAAGCTCAATAACCTGGTCTTGTTTGACAAAGCTACATACGACAAACTCTGCAAGGAAGTTCCCAACTATAAGCTCATAACCCAGCTGTGGTTTCTGAGAGGCTGGAGATCCGTGGTTCTCTGGCCAGGGCAGCACTTCAGGAGCTGCTTAGTAAAGGACTTATCAAACTAGTTTCAAAGCACAGAGCGCAAGTAATTTACACCAGAAATACCAAGGGTGGAGATGCCCCAGCTGCTGGTGAAGATGCATAAACAGGCACAACCAACTGTACATTTGTAAAAATAAAATTTACTAAGCCAAAAACAAAACAAAAAATAAAACAAAAAAAAAACTGTAAGCATAGGTGTGGAGTGGAAAACTTCGAGTTAAAAGAAAAGAACCACCACTTATTCTTTCATATCCACCAAAATAATTCTTCAAAAGGGGAAGATAATAAGGAGTTTCTTAGACACAATTGAAGGAGTGTGTCAACAGTAACTTAGCTTGCAAGACATGTTAAAAGAAGTTCAGAGATAAGAAAATAATGTCAAAAATTCTGACTTACCTCAAGGGTGTTAGAGAAGGAATTAAAATGAAATATTTTATTATTATTTTCATTATTCTTATATTTTCTTATTCTTAGTTGATTTAATAGATAGCTTTGTTTAATATCAATTATAGTTGATGGGAGGCAGAAATTGAGAAAACTCTTAAATTTTCACATTACTTGAAATGTGATTTAGGGTTACGTAAGAAAGAGTAGTTGTATAAGTTGCAAATTCAATGGTACAACTAAAAGTATTTTTATAACTATAATCAATATGCTAAGAGAAGAGAAAAATTGAATCGTGTAAAATGTTCAGCTAGAAAAAGAAAATAGAAGAAAAAAATATAAACAAGAGTAATAACAAGAAAGCAATAATAGATGGCAGATATGAATCCAAGTATATTAGTAATCACTTTAAACATTAATAGTCCAAATATAACAAATAAGAGACAAAAATCTATAAAAACTGTGACTCCACAAGATGTCAAAACCAACCCACTTCAAGTTAAAGACAGATTAATAAAGGGATAAAAAATAATACAGCATGCTAAGCTATAAAGATGTACAGCAATTAAATGTGAATAAGAAATCATAAAATAAAACATGAATGCAAATCAAATTTCTAAAAAGTATATACTATATAGATAGATAGATAGATAGGTGATAAATATAAAGCATACTATCAGTCTATACTGAGAAACTGAATTATAATGAAGTAGTGATCTATTGTTATTATGATAATGAGTTCCCACATTACAGATGAAAATATTCGTTTTGTATACCCGCCATCTACCAATGTAAGTGCAATCATGAAAACAGGATCTTGAATATCTAGAAAACAATGTTAAGTAACAAGGCAACTGGATAAATTTCACTAGAAAGTTGCAAAACACTCACTTAAAAAAGGCATTTGGAATTTCCACAAAAGCTAAGTAATCAGTGATTTAATATTTTAATCAAAATCTGAAAGAAAAATGGCTTGTCTATATTATATGAAAAAAATGAAGCACTGTAAATGTCTAAATTTGTCCGGTAGTCCTTCATTGTCTGCTGTCTCACCTCACAGTTTCAGTTACTCCTGGCCAACCATGGGCTGAAAACATCACTAGAACAATTCAAGAAATAAACAATTCAGAAATTTTCAATTACACAAGGTTCTGATTGAAGTGATTAAATCTTGCTCTATTCTGTTTGCCCAGCTCAGGATGTGAATCATCTCGTTGTCCAGAGTATCCACAATACCCACCTGTCTACGTTACCCCCTGTTGGTCACTTAGTAGCCATTTTGGTGATCAGAACTACTGTAAGAATATCATGGTGCTCCTGATCAAGTAACCCTTATTTCGTTTGATAATTCTCTTGAAAAGCCAAAGTAGTAATGTTGGAATTTTGTAATAATTGTTCTATTTCATTATTAGTTATTGCAATTAATTTCTGAGCCTGATTGATAAGTTAAACATCTCACAGACATGAATGTACAGGAACCCACAGGATATATGTAAGATTTGCCTTTATCTGTGATATAAGACCTCCACCGGGAGTCCTGGAATGCATCCCTTGTGGTTAAGCAGGGCCTATTGGACTATGTGCATGCTAGGAAGCTGCGAGGAAAGCCCTAGTCCCTGTAAATAAATGGATATGTGAAATATTCTTCTTGTGCATTTATTCATTCGTTGCTCCTGTCTGGAAGCCTTCATTTTGATGCCAGCTACTTTCTTTCTTCCTTCACTATTCTGTGACATACAAGAAAATAATCAGACTTTTTAGATGTGGCTCACAACTGCATTGTGTGTCACTTAAGGATGCTCTGCAGACACATTATAAAAGTAATTGCTTTTTTCTTTTTTTTTTAAGTTAATGTATTTCTTCTTTTTCAGAGAGAGAGAGAGAGAGACCCATGACAGGGTCCTGCCACAATCATTCTCCCAGTCTTCTAGCCACACAGGATCACAGGCACTTGAGGGGGCATCGAACACATTCAAGTAGAACTGAGATCCTAGCCCAGACCTCTGATCAGGCTCATCATCATTACGTTACTGAATGTACCATTGTGGCAGGGCTCTTGATCTTTTTTAATGATCTGACTCCAGCTGAGAATGTGACTAAGCATAATTCTAATAGGTATTCATACCACCCATCACAATGCATATTTTATGAGGATTAATCAATAAAAATTTAGTCAAATAAATAAATGAATGAGAGAATGAATAATGTAATAAAATCAGTACAGTCAAGGATCATTTTTTTTTCATCCTCTCCTAAGGTCATTATTCTAAACGTTTTCATAATTTGACTGTATTTATTATAATAATACTAGGTGTGAAAACACATACACATCTGCTCATTAGTTACCTTTCTGTTTAGTTTCATATGAATAGATTTAACACCTCTAGAACTGAATTTCATGAAGTCTTCCCATAACTAGTCTTTGTCCAATGCTCTTCAACCTGACGTTATGAATGGTTAATGATGAAAGTATTACATCCAAAACAATAAATAAAATAGAGTCGTACATCACTGTACAGCAATTATGCTTTTTATAGTTTTAGATATGTTATCAATTCACTTACTGAATTATAATCTAGATACAAAAAAAGAGGAAAACTAAATTGGCATTATATTTATTGTATTCAAGATATAAAATTTGACGTAAAAACTCAGGCAAAAATAAAATGATTGTGAAAATGTAAAATGTAGTAGGTTTAAGAAATGCTTATAATGAGATTCTATACACTTGAAAAATTATTCACATGCCAGAACCAACTTCTACATCTGGATCAGACAGACTTTGGATACAGCTAATTTACCACAGACTGTTGTGATATTTTGTGTTTCACATTGTAGAAAAAAAAAAATAGCTAGAAAAACGTGCAAGAGTTTATGAAGCAATAAGGAGTTAATACTGATTTGTTAACACATCTAAAGGATTATCCTAGAAAATGGATATATTGTGCACTGGATAAATTGAGCTAATTAATATTTGCATTACCTCACATATTTTTCATTATTTTGTGGGAGAACATTTAAAATCTTCCCATGCAAGCTTCAAAAACACAATTTATTGTCATTAAATAAAGTTGCCATGTTATACAATAGATATCTTCAGATATATTTCAAAGGAAAATGTTTTAATGAATTAGATATAAAACTTTGTCCTGGGTAAAAATATCAACAAATAATAACTAAATATTTCTGCATATTTTTATTATACCCCACAAGACTTTAATTAAAAATAAATTTGAAAAATAATTTGTTGTTTATATTAATGTACATATTACAAAGCAGTTCTGATAACTGGCATTAGTAGATAAAATTTTTTTAAAAAGATTTTGTCATAAGGTGCATGCACTCAGAGAGAGAAGAGAGAGACAGTGAGAAGGAAAATGAGAAATCAACCCACAGAGAGGACAGTAATACCTCCATTTCTTCTCCAATTTTTTCAGATTTTGGGCACACACACAAACATGCCCACGGTGATTTTCAAGGTTCTGAGTCTAGGACTTGAACCATAGTCAGTCATGTGGGAGTTCAGAGCCTTAACCACTATATCATCTGCTGGTCCCAAGAGATAAAATTCTTAATATTTGTGTTTATTTTCTATTGGATGATAAAATTGTTATTTACTTACAAAAGAGTGATATGCATTTTTTATCAATTTTATAGCTGATTTGATTCACTTGAGACTTGAAAGCTTAGGTAACTCTTGGAGTTTTTTAGTTATTTCATTGAATTTGTTGTGATTATTTCTTTGTTTACTTTTCCTTTCCACAGATTGTAGACCAAAGTGATGGTGGTATTATGACATCGTAGTGAACACTATCCACAGCATCTCTCTAGGACTCCGATAGGTACGTTCTCAACTTGTCTTCCGTCTTCACAAGCAAGTTCCCCAGGCAGAATGTCATCTGATGTAAGTACATGGGATCTGTAAATGGTAAAGGACTTAAAATAAAAATATATGCTGAAATACATGTTAGTGTGTAAGCTCTGTTGTAGACATGACAGATTGAGTGAACGTGTACTATCTTGGCCAAGTAAAATAACATATGCTGTTTCAAACCCAGAAGAATTTTAAGTTGAAACAACTGTATCAAAAAATTGTAAGCTTGGCAGATTCCTTGTTTTAAGAATCAGTTTAAGTTAAAAACGAAAATAATAGTTGCTAAAGTGAAAGCTGGGTTTGTCTTTAATTCTATTAATAACAGCATTAAAAAATCTTTTGTTTATAGTGATGATGAGGTTAGCATTAATATTAAGTAACATTCCCACTCACAAACATTAATCTGGCCATGGGAGACATGTAATATTTTAGTTGGGATCTTGAAACAGAAAGTATGTATTAGTAGAAAATCTAGTGAAATCTGAATCAAGTATAGAGCTTAGATAATATTAATATGCCAAAGTTAGTTTCTTAGTCATGACCAATGTGCCATGATAATTCAAGATATTAATTATGTAAGAAACTGTGTAGGGGATATATGGAAATTCTTTGTACTAGAGAAGAATATGCATGTGATGTTTTTGGGAGAAATGTTTTCTAATTGTTAATTAGATCAAGTTGATTGATATTCTCTAGACCTCTGTACTCTGACTGATATTCTCCTATCAATTACGGAAAGGATGTCTCAAATTGAAATTGTGATTTGTCTGATTCTCTTTTTGGTTCTATTGGGTTTTATGCTAATTTGAAGCTCTATTTTTAAGTGCATTAAACATTAAGCATGTTATGTCTCCTTGGTGAATACAGTCTTTTATCATTATGCAATATTCTTCATCTCCTGTAATATTCCTGGATCTTTTGCCTGACATTAATATTGCCTCTCCAGCTTTCGTTTGATTAACTTTTTAAAACTATTTTTTTCCCTTTTTCCTTTCAGCTTTTCTACCTTTATATTAAAAATCGTATTCTTGTAGAAATTAGATCATTGGTCTTGCTTTTATTTTCAACTTAACAATCACTGTCTTTTAACTAGAGTGTTCTGACCATTTATACATAGTATAAATATATCAGCTAATTAATTGGTTTACATTGGGTCCATCTGTTCTTATCCTACTTTCACTTTTCTGCTTAACTTTAAATTAAATGTATTTTTTTTTATATTTGGTTTTGATTCAATTGTTAGCTTAATTATACTCCCCTTTTATTTGCATTTAAATTTGCCATAGGATGTGTGTGCTTGCCAAAGAGACAGAAAAACAGAAAGAAAGGAAATGTGAGAAAACACTCACCACGTAGAACAGCCATGCTGTAATCGCTTCTCCTCCTTTATTCTCTGGGATTCGGGGCACACATGCACAAGTACCCAGCACACTTTCCAAGCCATCAGGTCTGGGACTTGAACTGCATGGCAGGCCATATGGGATCTATTTACCTTAACCACCACACCACCAACTGGCCCTTTTACTTGTTTTCTTGGTCACTCTTGGTTGTATAATATATATCTTAACTTATCACAATGCACCTATATATATCATACATGTTTGCTTCTATTTTATAAATATTACAGCAATACAGTTCTACTTTATCTCTCCCATTCTTTGTTGTTGTTGTTTTTTTTTAATCATACATTTTAAACTTACATGTTAAAAATTCATATTAGGGGAACCAGCAGTTAGCGTAATGGCTATGTTGCTGGACTCCCACGTAGTCAACTTGGTTCATGTCCTGGACCTGGTGGCTTAAACTCATGCCGGGCGCATGTGCGTGCATGCCTAAGATCCCAAGAGGAGGATGGAGGAGAAGGGATTGTGGCATGGCCATCCCCCCTGGGGGTCAATTTCTCCCTTTCTCTCTCTCTGTCTCTCTGTCTGTCTGGCGAGCAAATGTACTCTATAGCAAAAATATCTCCAAAAAGAATTCATATTAGTAATTATAGCTTTTGCCTTAAGAAATTATGTTTTTTTATTTAATTTTATTTATTATTATTTTGTAATTTATGAAACTGAGAGAGAGGAAGTGAGAAAGCAAGCTATCAGGTCCAGGACTCAAGCCATAGTTGGGCATGTGGGAGTCCAGTGTCTTAACCACCATGCCACCTGCCAGCCCCATTAAAAAGTTATCTTTATGAGTAGTTAGAAATAAGGAAAAATATCTTTTTTTTTTTTTTTTGGAGAGATTTTTCACTGTAGGGCGCGTGCACTCGCCAGACAGACAGAGAGAGACATAGAGACAGAAAGCGAGAAATCACCCCCCAGGGGGGATGGTCACGCCGCAATCCCTTCTCCTCCATTCTCCTCTCGGGATCTTGGGCACGCACGCACACGCGCCCGGCGTGAGTTTTAAGCCACCGGGTCCGGGACACAAACCGCAGTCGACTACGTGGGAGTCCAGCGACATAGCCATTACGCTAACTGCTGGTTCCCAGGAAAAATATCTTTTATATTAACTTTTCTTTTTACCTTTCCTGAAACTATTCATTGCTTTGTGTAGATCCAAGTTTCTCTCAAATAGCAGTTTTTGTAACTTTCTTTGGTATTCCTTCTAGTGCACTTCTGCAGATAATTAATTCTCTTGAATTTATTTGTCTGTGAAAGTCTTTTTGATTTTTTAAGAGAGATTTTTGCTATATGGTGCATGTGCTTGCCAGAGAGAGAGACAGACAGAGAGGGAGAGAGAGAAAGAGAAATCACTCCCAGAAGGGATTGCCATGCTACAATCCCCTCTTTTCCATTCTCCTCTCAGGATTGTGGGTATGCACGCGCACACGACTGGCATGAGTCTTAAGCTGATGGATCTGGACACAAACTGCGGTCTACTATGTATGAGTCCTGCAATGTAAACATTATGCCAACTGCTGGTCTTTATATTGTTATCAATTGCAAAATGTATCTATATTTGATAAAAATGTGACTTAGCAGAATCCCTTCCCGCTTTCTCCCAGTATTTCAGAATCACTCCGTTATCTTCTGGGGTACAAGTTTTCTGATAAGAAATCTTCTTTAATTATTTTTTTCTATATTTAATGTGTCTTTGGGCATCTTTTTTTCAATATTTTCCTTTAAATTTTGGTTTTCAGCTATCCGAATAATAGTTGTCTAAGTGTGTTTGTGTGTAGAGTTTTGTGTCTGTCTATCTGTCTTTGATACTTATCTTACCATGACTTTGCTTCACTTATTGAATTTATTGCTTGTTTTCTTTCATTACACTTTAAAATTTCTTGGTAAATATGAATTCAGTTACTTTTTCTTCTTTATTCTCAGTCCTGTTCTGTAATTCTAGTTTCTTACATGCTAAATTATTTGACCTGTTAATAATTTTTATTTTTAATTTTTTTCTCCTTATGTTTCAGATTAATAATCTGTATTGACCTATGCTCAATTTCATTGATTCTTTCTTTAACTCTATGGAGTTTACTTATATCAAAGGAGTTCATCACCATTACTGCTATTTTTTAATAGCATTTCATTTTAACTGTTTCTTCTGATCTTTTTTATAATTCCCTATATATTCATAAATATCGTTGACCATTCTAACCTAGGTTCTTAAACGTTTTTATTATGGTTATTTAAAGCCCCCATCCCATGATTGTGACTTACTTTAGTCTTCTTTAGATTGCTTGATAACTTTTTATTTTCGTCAGACTGCCTCACATTTTTTAATCAAATGTCAGACATTCTGTATAAAGCAACAGCTACCTAGATGAATAGTGTTTGTGCTTAGAAATTGATAGTATCTTTCTAATCAAACTTTGCAAGAGTTAATCAGGATTAGAGGTTTGGTTGCTCTGGTTATTGTCAATATAATAAAGGTAGATTTTCAGACCAACAGATGGCCTTCAGGTTAAGGTAGCTGGGTCTTATGTGGGCAATGGTGGGGTTCAAGAACTGGGCCTGGTGGCTTGAAAACTATATATGTGCACCTAAAATCAGGAGAGGAGAATGGAGAAGGGATTGGAGCATGGCCAGCCTCTCCAGGGGTTGCTTTCTCATTTTCCTTCTGTCTCTCTCAGGCTAGCACACAAATCTGGCAAAAAAAAAAAAAAAAAAAAAGACAAACAAAAAAATATAGACTTTTCTTAGTGTAACCTCACTGCTCAAGTTCAGCTGTTTCTGAAAGCCGGCACCAACTGTGGAGGGTGTCTGTCTCTGTGCTCCAGTGGTGGTAACTGCTCTTCCTTGTTACTTGCTGCTTGTTGAACTTATGATTAGCTGGGGTAAGGGGGGGTGATGAGACAACTGTTGTCCTCATAGGTAAGGCAAGCAAAGCTCTGTATAAGTAGGTCTCAGGGACGTGGTTCTCTCAACATCCCTGTCTCCATCTCTGTGGTCAAACACTGCTTGTATCAATAGTGAGTTTGCCATGGTAAGTTTCCCACACCCCCTTCATGATAGGAGGCCTCTAACTCAGATCTTTTTCCCATCCCTCCCCTAGAAGTAACATAGTTTTTATCTATTTTCCTTTAGCAGCAATGTATCCCTCTTTCTTTGTAAAAACAGATACAGTTTTCTCCACTTCCCTCAGAAGCTTCAGGCTTTGAGAAGGCATCTGAAAAAGTTCAAGGTTTATTTTGCCTTCATTGCAGGTTCATCCTACCCTTCCGGCACATGCAACACATGGAGAGGCATTATCTGGTTTCTAGCCCTTCTGGAAAGCTTATGCAAACAGTTTTATCTTTTTAAAATTTATATTTCTATACTATACATACTTAAATTTACCTTTAATTATTGTACGTCTTTATAGCATACCATATGGGTTTTCGAAGCACAGGTGCATTGAATGTCAGGAAAGTCAAAGATATCATTGTACACAGTTAATTTTCCATGCCTGTGTCTGTTAAATGTTTCCTTTTGTTTTGTTTTGTTTTTTGACCGCCTCCACAAAGGAAACAATAATCAGAATGAGGACACATGTCTCAGAGTGGGAGAGAATATTTGCAAACTAAGCTTCAAGTAAGAGATTTATAACCAGAATATATTGGGAACTCAAGTAGCTTATTCACAAAAACAAACAAACAAAACAGCAACAACAAGAAAAAAACCACCACAATCCAATTAAAAAGTGGTCAAATGAGCTAAGCAGACAACTTTCCAAGAAAGATGAATGGCCCGAAAGCATTTGGAAAAATGTTCCTCTCTTATCCTAAGGGAAATGCAAATCAAACCCTCAATGAGATACCATTTAACTCCAGTTAGAATGGCTATGATCAAAAAAATAAAGAATAACAGGTGCTGGCAAGGCTGTAGTGAAAAAGGAACCCTGCTACACTGTTGGTGAGTTTTGTCAGTTTATTTTATTTTATTTTTTTAAAAGAGGTTTTTGCTATAGGGCGCATTCGCTCGCCAGAAAGACAGAGACAGAGAGACAGAAAGTGAGAAATCACCCCCCAGGGGGGATGGCCACGCAGCAATCCCTTCTCCTCCATTCTCCTCTCGGGATCTTGGGCACGCACGCACACGCGCCCGGTGTGGGTTTTAAGCCACTGGGTCCGGGACTCGAACGGCAGTTGACTACATGCGAGTCCAGCGACATAAGTCATTACACTAACTGCTGGTCCGGAGTTTTGTCATTTTAAAAGCACCTGGTGGAGATCCCTGTTACATAACCTTTTTTTTCTTTTTCTTTTTTGGAGAGGTTTTTTTCACTATAGGGCGCGTGCGCTCACCAGACAGAGAGAGACATAGAGACATAGAGACAGAAAGCGAGAAATCACCCCCCAGGGGGGATGGTCACGCCACCATCCCTTCTCCTCCATTCTCCTCTCGGGATCTTGGGCATGCACGCACACGTGCCCGGTGTGAGTTTTAAGCCACCGGGTCTGGGACGTGAACCACGGTCGTCTACGTGGGAGTCCAGAGACATAGCCATTACGCTAAGTGCTGGTTCCCCCTGTTACAAAACCTTTGAGAAGCTGAGTCTATCCTGTCCTCCGGGAGCTCTATACTATAACAATAGCCCAGACGCTACTTCAGGATTTGTCAGACTTTTAGCATGTTCTCATTTGCCTTCACTGTGGTCCCAGTTTCTTCCCATGTTTTTCAGCAAGGCAGCCTGAGTGACCATCTCTCCCCATGGGGAGGAGCACTATACTTTTTGGGATTTTAGGGTTTTTCTTATCTTGTAACCTAAACTCTCTGAAAGGATTAAGAAAAATTGTATTTCTTTAGTTGATCTTCATTTTGAAAATTTTTTGAAGCTGAATGTTCTTTCCATCTTTCTACATTCTAGGGAGAGGAAGAAAATAATTTTAAAAATGGTTAATTTTTAATTAGATGTATGTGTGTGTGTATGTATATCTACATACGCATATGTACATTTATGTACGGCATGCATTAAGATGTGTTAAGAAGGTTTGTATTTCTCAGTAGCTAGGAATGAAAAACAAGCATTTCACAAAAAATAATTTTAATCTTTATTACCTATATTCATTGAAACTACATTTTATAAATTGTGTCTTTGCTTTACTGAGTCTACACTTCAAAACATTGATTGTATTTATAATGCCTTGGCACACCCTCTGCAGATTTTTTATAGGAATTTTTGCCAAATGTTAGAATTCTTTTTCAAAGAATTATTTATTTTTTTTTCTTATTAGTTTTATTTTTCAATTCGTTATAAGGCACATGTGCTCACCAGAGGGAGACCGAGAAAGAAAGAGAGGGGAAGCGAGAAAGCAAGTCTCCAGGTCCAGGACTCAAACTGGGGTTGACTAGATGGGACTCCAGCACCTTAACCACCCACCACCTACCTGCCCTGGTTAGAATTCTTCATTTTCAGTCTTCAAATACTAATTTTTAAGAATGAGCCAGGTGTTTGTGATGCTTATGTCTTTTAGTATTGGCTTCATTACAGAGAAAATTGTCCTAAAGAGCTAAATCTACATACTAATAAAATGTATAAAAGGTATTGACATCTAGCATTCCCAAGGAAGATTGTCACACTCTCTAATAGGTCCTTCTTAAATAAGAGGTCTACTATTTGTTATGCATTCTACTGTTAAGCCGATCACTGATATTTTTAAAAAGAAAATCCTAGGTCTCTTTCTCAGTGAAACACAAACCTTTATTTCTTGTCATAAACTTCCTGTCAACCTTGCCGAAGATTTGACAGGATCCGTAGGTCAGTTATTCATCAACACCATTTTTCCAACCTACATTTCTATCAGTCTCTTTTGGCCTGAAATACTCTTTTCAATTCAAGTCAGCCTTCAATCTGAGTCACCACAGTTCTTTCTGACATCACGAATCACACATTCTTCACTGTATCTCTTTCAGCAAATGAGATTGGCAGGCCTCATTAGATTCATCTGGATAAATTGTGTTCTAAACTTGAGAATCTTAAAAAAGGGTTTACCCTCATTCACATTAGAGTTTGTATGTAAATTATAACATTGTAATCAAAATGAAATTATACCTACTTACAAGTTATTATGACAGAAATGTTTTATTTCAATGATATATTAGTAAGAGACAGTTGCTTAATAATAATCATAATAATAATAAATTCCCCCAGAACCTATATTTGACTTAGGACAAAGTAAAATTAGATGATATGAGAAAAAGGAAAGGTTAGAATTTGTGAGTGGGTGAAACAAGAACATTCAGAAGAAGTAGTCTGTGTTTGGATCTAATTTCTCTAACCTGGCACTTTGTTTTAGGTGACATAAACATAAGCTGCCATCACTTTCTTTAATAGTCATCTTAGTTTGGGAATTTATTATCTCTAAATGGTAAATGATAAATTTTCTAAACTTCAAAGTCTTGCCTGACTACACTCACTGTTCATCAATAATGACATTTATTTCTAAACTTTCAGTCTTATTTTTTATTTGAAACATGCATCAAAATAACATGTCAGATTGCCTAGAACTGAAACAAGGGCTATTTAGATTTCTTTAACTTCAGTTTTACCTTTTTTCTTACCTATTTTCTTCAGTGGTATGAATAGATGAGACACAAGACATAGAATAGGCTTAATAAATTCCCAAAACTTAGAGATATACTTTTTATTTATTTATTTATTTATTGATATTTGATGTGATTTTCAAGCTTCTGGGTCTGGAACTTGAACCAAGACATTTTTGACATTTTTTTAATTCAATGTAAATATGAGTTGGATAATATGGATCATAGGTTAATAATCCCAACCATCTCTGATCCATTTACATAGAAAAGTGTGTGAATTTTCACAAATTGCTCCTGTGATAAAATTTGTTACACATCATTATAATACTTCTGCTACCTTCTCCCTTCCATCTTCATACCCATGTCAGGAGATTATTATTCTTAAATGATGTTTCTTTCTTTATTTTTTATTACTTCCTTCATTCTTATGTCTATTTGTGGACAATTACTGAGTAGATGTCTTACATGGGTCATCATTATTATTCAATTTTCCCTCAAAAAAAAAAAAAAAAAAACCTAAAAAACCTAATTCTTCCCTGGAAGTCAGTTTGATGCGCTTCCCCCAATAGAATGAATATCCATACATTTTGAGATATTATTTATTTATTTTAATTGTATCTATTTATTTACATTAGATCACTGTAAATCTCCACAGCATACAAAATAAACTCTCTCAGTATGAATACAGTGTACATTAGTCCAGTCAAAGATATTACCATACACTTCAACAGATGATTTTCTATTTTTGTGCCCATTAACTGCTTTGGCTTTTATTTTTATTTTTATTTCTAGGAATTCTTCTAATCCTATTCAATATAGTGTATTGAACATGGTATATGGATGGTAACACCGACCGTTTTCCTGAATTCTGGTGAGAGATTGAAGTTCCCTTTGTATCCCACTTATTGTTGCAGATGTTTCTGTTACCTATGAGACAAGCCTTTTCAATCTAATAACTATTTCCAGGCTTTTGACTCTTTATTTATCTATCTTGTCTTACTGTGAATAAACTTTGAAGGATCAACATTTGAATCTCAAGATAAGCCATCAGAACTTTTGAAGAATATTTAAAGGTGTTAATAACTAGTCAGTCATTTCTAACCAGTCCACAAAATAAGGCAGTTAAATATACTGTACTTTTATTAATTTTTGACATTTAGCTCTTATATTTTTATTTCCAAGTGGCATTATTTCTTATCAATTCAATTTTCTTGTATAATTAGGTTATAAGCCCTTTGTCTGATGTGTGATTTGTAAATATGGTTTAGAATCAGGTTATCTGCACCCCCAAAAATTCCTCCCAAGTGGTGCATCAAAATAACATGTCAGATTGCCTAGAACTGAAACAAGGGCTATTTAGATTTCTTTAACTTCAGTTTTACCTTTTTTCTTACCTATTTTCTTCAGTGGTATGAATAGATGAGACACAAGACATAGAATAGGCTTAATAAATTCCCAAAACTTAGAGATATACTTTTTATTTATTTATTTATTTATTGATATTTGATGTGATTTTCAAGCTTCTGGGTCTGGAACTTGAACCAAGACATTTTTGACATTTTTTTAATTCAATGTAAATATGAGTTGGATAATATGGATCATAGGTTAATAATCCCAACCATCTCTGATCCATTTACATAGAAAAGTGTGTGAATTTTCACAAATTGCTCCTGTGATAAAATTTGTTACACATCATTATAATACTTCTGCTACCTTCTCCCTTCCATCTTCATACCCATGTCAGGAGATTATTATTCTTAAATGATGTTTCTTTCTTTATTTTTTATTACTTCCTTCATTCTTATGTCTATTTGTGGACAATTACTGAGTAGATGTCTTACATGGGTCATCATTATTATTCAATTTTCCCTCAAAAAAAAAAAAAAAAAACCTAAAAAACCTAATTCTTCCCTGGAAGTCAGTTTGATGCGCTTCCCCCAATAGAATGAATATCCATACATTTTGAGATATTATTTATTTATTTTAATTGTATCTATTTATTTACATTAGATCACTGTAAATCTCCACAGCATACAAAATAAACTCTCTCAGTATGAATACAGTGTACATTAGTCCAGTCAAAGATATTACCATACACTTCAACAGATGATTTTCTATTTTTGTGCCCATTAACTGCTTTGGCTTTTATTTTTATTTTTATTTCTAGGAATTCTTCTAATCCTATTCAATATAGTGTATTGAACATGGTATATGGATGGTAACACCGACCGTTTTCCTGAATTCTGGTGAGAGATTGAAGTTCCCTTTGTATCCCACTTATTGTTGCAGATGTTTCTGTTACCTATGAGACAAGCCTTTTCAATCTAATAACTATTTCCAGGCTTTTGACTCTTTATTTATCTATCTTGTCTTACTGTGAATAAACTTTGAAGGATCAACATTTGAATCTCAAGATAAGCCATCAGAACTTTTGAAGAATATTTAAAGGTGTTAATAACTAGTCAGTCATTTCTAACCAGTCCACAAAATAAGGCAGTTAAATATACTGTACTTTTATTAATTTTTGACATTTAGCTCTTATATTTTTATTTCCAAGTGGCATTATTTCTTATCAATTCAATTTTCTTGTATAATTAGGTTATAAGCCCTTTGTCTGATGTGTGATTTGTAAATATGGTTTAGAATCAGGTTATCTGCACCCCCAAAAATTCCTCCCAAGTGGTCATTTCTAGAGCACAGAAATATGATTAATTATGATATTTTGATCTTGTAGCCTATGGACTTACTAAATTTACTTATTGGTTCTAAGAGGCATTTTGCAGATTCTTTATACAGAAAATTATGTCATCTGTGGAGAGGAGTTACTGTGTCTTTTCCTTTCTTAATAATTTTACATTTGTCTTGCCTATTGAAGTTGCTGGAATTCTTCAAGGGACGCGCCTGACTAGTTCTTCATCATAAGGAAATAGCATCAAGTTTTTCACAATTGAGTGTGATTCTTTGCTCCCTGAAGTCTTTTTTATTTCTTTCTAAATGTATCATATCAGATTAATAAAGATACATTTTATTCCTAGTATGCCGAGAAGTTGTGTCAAGAATCAAAACTGAATTGTCAGATACTATTCCTGCACCTATTGATATGATCATGTATGTTTTTTTCTTATCAATTCTATTAATGAAATTAATTAATTTTTTTAGCTTTGTAAGTGTATCACTAGTTTTATATCCCTGAGAGAAATCTCCCCCTTATTTGTGATATATTAACCTTTTTATGTATAGCTGGATTAGGTTTTATAATATGTTATTGATGATTCTTTTTGTTATAAAGTAACAAATAGTATTATTTCTTCAATAAATTTTTGCCAATGAAACCTTAAGGGCCTGGAGTTATTATATTTTGAGATGTTTTTAACTATGAATTCCAGTTCTTTAAAAGACACAGAACTACTTTCATTATTATTGTTATTTTTTGAGGGAGTTGTTCTGTGATCTCTTAAAAGGTTGGGTCTTGTTATCTAGATTTTCACGTATATGCACACAGATTCATAGGTAGCACTCTCTTATTATATGGATATATGTTACGTCAGTAATGTCATCCTGATAGAAAAGAGGTCTGATCCAAAGATAATATAATAAATAAAACATCTTATTCAAGCTCAAATTGTGAGGATAGAGACCTGGGGGACAAAGCCTCAGTTTACATGCAGACATTGTTTCCCAAAATGACAAGGTCTAGAGTTTATTCTATAGAGAGAGGAAGAAGGAGGGAGAGAAGAGAGATACAGGACTTGTAATAAAGATTTTCCATTGGTTGACTTTTTCTTTTTTTAGGTTTATTCCTTTTCTTTCCTTTTTTTTTTTTTTTTTTTTTTTAAATTGTTTTTGCTACAGGGCATGTGCAATTGCCAGAGAGATACAGAGAGAGGGTAAATGAGAAATCACTCTCCTATGGGGAATGGCCACGCTGCAATCTTTTCCATTTTCTTTTCTGGGTCTTGGGTACACAGGCATGCATGCCTGCATAATTTTCAAGCCATTGGGTCTGGGACTTGAACTATGCAATTGGCCATGTGGAATCTAGTGCCTTAGCGTTCATACCACTGCTGGCCTCAACATTTTTTAACGTAGCTCTCCTTGGTTATAGATTATCTTATGAGTTATGCTTTAAATATATTTCCTAAACACCCAAAGGTGTTCTATTGTACAATCAGAGCTTGTGACATTTTGTAAAATATTTAAGTTAATTTCTAGTTTAGACTCTGTCAGTTGGTGAGGGAAAGCACCTTTTACACTGTTCAGAGAGTTGACGATTACCAAGCATCGCTGGTTCCTTACATCTATACTTCTCAGGATCTTGTACATTTCAGACGGCTTACAGTTCTAGATTTTTCCTTCACAGAAGTCATGTCCCCTCTTTTACTCCTGATGTTACTATTTTGTTTCATGAATTTATTTGTCCATCTTAGGCTTATTAATGGATCTTTTTCAAAGGACCAATTTTGGTGTCATTGATAGTTTTCCCTGGTTTCTGTTTGTATGTTTATTATTATCTTTTACCTTTTTCTTTTGGATTTATTTTGTTATTAATAGTCTATATTAGTAAAATAGAGGCTTAATTATTGGAGCTTTTTGTCTCTTTTATTTTTATTTTATTTTTTTAAGGTTTTTGTTATGTGGATTTTTAAATTGTAGATGCCAGAGGGAGAGATGGTGAGAAGAAAGTGAGGAATCACTCCCCAGGGTGATTGCCACACCACAATCCCTTCTTCATTCTCCTCCTGGGGTTTTATTCATGCACGCACATGTGCCCGGCATGAGTTTCAAGTCTCCAGGTCTGGGATTCAAACTGCAGTTGGCCATATGGGAGTCCAGTGCCTTAACTACCATGACGCCTGCTGATCCCCATCTCTTCTTTTGAGAGATTGTTGGTATAGGGTGTGTGAACTCACTGGAGAGAAAGAGAGACAGAAAGTGAAAAATCACTCCCAAGGTGGGGTACTCATGCTGCAATCCCTACTCCTCCATTCTTCTCTCAGGATTTTGGGCACACATACACACACAGCTGGTGAGCCACCAGGTCTGGGACTCGAACTATGGTCTACCACATTTAAGTCCAACCCTTTAACCACTACACCACTTGCTGGTCTGACTACCTCTTTTAATATACACAGTAAACACTAGGAATTCTCATTTTCCTTGAGAATCCCCCCTCCATACTCTGATTCACAGATTAATTTGTAGTGTATTTGCAATTATTTGGAGATTTTTCATGTATTATTCTAATTTTGGTGTCTTGATAACTTTATTTATATAATCAGAGACTATACTTGGAATACTTCTAGTTCTCTTAAGTTGAATGTTAATTGTTTGTAACCAAGAGTATACTGTACTTTGGTCAATAGTCTACATGCAAATGAAGAAGCTATTATTGGGCTCTTATTACTGTCCTGTAGCTATCAGTTTGTAAAATTTTGATTGGCAGTGTTGAAATTCTCTTTTTCCTTGATTTCCCCCTATTTATCCTATACATTTCTCAGAGAAAAGTGCTGAATTCTCCAAGTACACTGACAGATTTGTTGCTCTCTTGTAGTTCTCTCAGACGGCTTACAGTTCTAGATTTTTCCTTCACAGAAGTCATGTCCCCTCTTTTACTCCTGATGTTACTATTTTGTTTCATGAATTTATTTGTCCATCTTAGGCTTATTAATGGATCTTTTTCAAAGGACCAATTTTGGTGTCATTGATAGTTTTCCCTGGTTTCTGTTTGTATGTTTATTATTATCTTTTACCTTTTTCTTTTGGATTTATTTTGTTATTAATAGTCTATATTAGTAAAATAGAGGCTTAATTATTGGAGCTTTTTGTCTCTTTTATTTTTATTTTATTTTTTTAAGGTTTTTGTTATGTGGTGAGGATGAGTGTGTTTGCCAGAGGGAGAGATGGTGAGAAGAAAGTGAGGAATCACTCCCCAGGGTGATTGCCACACCACAATCCCTTCTTCATTCTCCTCCTGGGGTTTTATTCATGCACGCACATGTGCCCGGCATGAGTTTCAAGTCTCCAGGTCTGGGATTCAAACTGCAGTTGGCCATATGGGAGTCCAGTGCCTTAACTACCATGACGCCTGTTGACCCCCATCTCTTCTTTTGAGAGATTGTTGGTATAGGGTGTGTGAACTCACTGGAGAGAAAGAGAGACAGAAAGTGAAAAATCACTCCCAAGGTGGGGTACTCATGCTGCAATCCCTACTCCTCCATTCTTCTCTCAGGATTTTGGGCACACATACACACACAGCTGGTGAGCCACCAGGTCTGGGACTCGAACTATGGTTGTACCACATTTAAGTCCAACCCTTTAACCACTACACCACTTGCTGGTCTGACTACCTCTTTTAATATACACAGTAAACACTAGGAATTCTCATTTTCCTTGAGAATCCCCCCTCCATACTCTGATTCACAGATTAATTTGTAGTGTATTTGCAATTATTTGGAGATTTTTCATGTATTATTCTAATTTTGGTGTCTTGATAACTTTATTTATATAATCAGAGACTATACTTGGAATACTTCTAGTTCTCTTAAGTTGAATGTTAATTGTTTGTAACCAAGAGTATACTGTACTTTGGTCAATAGTCTACATGCAAATGAAGAAGCTATTATTGGGCTCTTATTACTGTCCTGTAGCTATCAGTTTGTAAAATTTTGATTGGCAGTGTTGAAATTCTCTTTTTCCTTGATTTCCCCCTATTTATCCTATACATTTCTCAGAGAAAAGTGCTGAATTCTCCAAGTACACTGACAGATTTGTTGCTCTCTTGTAGTTCTCTCAGTTGTTCAATCCACGTATTTTGAAGTTGTGCTGTGAGGGGGATGCACATTAGGATTGCAAAGTCCTCTATTCTCCATCCTGTGGGGATTAGGAAACACGTGCACATGTGCCTGGAGTGTTTTTCAAGCTTCTGGCCAGGATTTGAGCCACAGCTGGCCATCTGGGATCCAATTCTCTTATCCACTAGGCTATGGGACTGGCTCTCAAGTAGATTTTATTTTAGACAGCAGATAGTTATTTTTTTTAATTTTAATCCAAATTGCCAATCTGTCTTTAAGTAATATGTTTTGAACATTTATAGTTATTTGTTTATATCATTATTGTGAGTCTATGTTTTATTAATAGTGTTTTTCTTGCACTACTGGGCCTCTCTTTTCCCCCTTTTCTGTTTCCTTTCGTATTATCTAAATAGTTTCAGAATTCTATTTTATGTTTTTTTCCATGTTATTTGTTTTATTTACATATCTTTGTGTCTATTGTACTCATTGTTGGTATAGAGAGGCTAATATACTTACCAAGTTTTACATAGTCTATTTTGAATTAATTTTAGCATTTGAAATAACATTTAGCAAAATATTAAATTATAGGTTCTTTCTGTGATTATATCCTTGAGAGTATATTTTTTCCTGGTTCTCTGTATGACAGGTCATTCTGGAATATATCTGGTACATTTTAAATATAGGGTCATCAATTTCTCAAACCTATTCATTTGAACAATGCTTCAACATTCTTAGAAAATCCAGGAAGAGGCAGACCCACGTGCTGATTTGGTTTCAGTCGTGCGTGGTTTCAATGTGATTTGTGTAGGTGTGTGTTTGTTTTCTGACTCCTAAAATTTCTTTTTATTTAAATATATGTATTTACTGTTTGCATTTACTCACTATACATCTCTACAGTGTTCACCTTGGTTTTTCCCAGAGCGAATACAGTGCATATCGGTCAAGACAAAGACATGACCAGGTACATTATTTTCAGCATACACTTTTCCACTTTTGTATAAATCAAACATTGTGTTTTTTTCCATATCCCACCCCCCCCAACCGTCCCTCTATTATCTACCCTTATTACCCCTCTGTTGCTATCTCAGTATCTACAGTAGCCATCTCTGTGATTTGGGATTTTAAAACCTTCCTGGTGCTGTTCCACCCTATCACACTGGTGTTCCACTTAACAGATAGGCTGAAACCTAGGCAGTTTTTGACAGTGTAGTTTACTCTTTTTAAAACTTCATGTTGCTTTTTCTGGCCATATGAAAAACTCATTGGTACCCTAGAACAAGATATAAACATTTAAATTATTCTTTCACCAGACCCAACTCTGTAATTCTGACTGCCTACTGTTTTTACTGTTTTTTTTTTTTTTCTATAGAGCGTGTGCACTCGCCAGAAAGACAGAGAGAGACAGAGAGACAGAAAGCGAGAAATCAACCCCAAGGGGGGATGGCCATGTGGCAATCCCTTCTTCTCCATTCTCCTCTCAGGATTTTGGGCGGGCACACATGCACACACACCCAGTGTGAGTTTAAGCTGCCGGATCTGGGACTCAAACCACCGTCGACCACATGGGAGTTCAATGACATAGCCATTACGCTAACTGCTGGTCCCATCTCCTTTAGTGTTTATCTAACAAGAATGTAGTTTTGTTATCATCTCTGTACTGCCTCTAATATTCTGTCCTGTAGGATCACCACTACGATACCTTTTGTAATCGAGGTCCAGGCTCTGTCTGTTCTTTACACTTCTACTTTTTAGAGACTCCTCAGGACTTTGCTCATAGGCATAGAGCAATAGTGAGGAAAGGTAAAGGTGCAACTTGCATTCTTGTAGAAAGGAAAGGGACTATTTATTTTACAGTCTTCAACTGGAGATGGGCAATCCAAAGGGTGCCTTCTCACTATACATGGACCCTTACCTTCTCAATTCCATAGCTAATGAAAGTGGACTGTTTTGAGGGTTGAGTGCAGAGGGCTTTTTACAATATATTTGCCCCATTTGAAGTTCTGCTGTGTCAATATTACAGTGTCTGTGCTAAGATACAAAGGAGTTAGAGGAAAATAAAAGAAAAGGAAAAAAAAGTATTTCTTTATCCCCTCCTGGGGTCACATATCTAGGCCTGAAATTCCTGTCCATTTTCTTACCTTTGATTCTCCTTTCAGAATCTCCTATTAGTTGCTTTGTTTTTGTTCTTTGTTTTGTTTTGTTTTTGTTTTTGTTTTTTACCAAGCGATGTAGTTGTTCATGGAGGAAAGAATGATGGAGTGAACTTAGACTATCTAGATGAAGTGTAAAATGAAATATATTATGAAAGATGATTAAATGTCTGATAAAATGGCTTAAGGGGGCCAGTTGGCAGCATAGCAGTAATGCAGTGCTCTGTGGTTCCGGACAGACATGGGACGGTCCTGTTCACACCCCGAGGCCCCCAAGCACATGCCTAGCATGCATGTGTCCATAATCCTGGCTGGCTGGTCTTTCTATCTTTTTCTTTATCTGTGTCTCTTACTCATCAAAGAAATAAATAAACTTCAAAAAAAAAGCTCAAATGTGAGAAACATTTGAAATTTACACTTTATTTTATAAAGTTTCATAGCCTTCTGGTAAAGATGTATTGATAGTAATGAAATACAAAATAAATTATGAATTATAAATGTGTAAAGCTGCGATGAGTTGTAAGGAAACTCTGGCCAAGCCATTGAGGAATCCATGACTTACATTGCCTATCAGCCTCTTTCCTTTCAGAATGGGTGGGTCTTAGTATGTCACTCTTTTTAATGTCACTGACTGGGAGCAGCACATGATAAACATGTTCTCAGCACAAACATGGGTGTGAGTTTCAGAGAACAGCAGCTGAGACTATTGATCAATTATGGGTTTGTGCAGTGGGAATTCTGAGAGGTGCATTTTCATGGCTACCACAGAGTATATGAGGAAACCACATAATTAATAGTGAAACAATAATATAATTCTCCCTAAGCCTAAGATATCGACAGTTATATGCACAATTCCATTATTTTAGACCATTATTGTAGACAATGCAATAAACTTAAGAAAAGATAAGAAGTATATATCCAAACAATAATTCCACATAATTAAGATAGACTGCTACCTGTCATTATATATCAAACCCCACTTACTAAGAGAAGAAACCAAACTATATAATTCATAGTTTTTTAAGGAAAGGATTGGTACCTTTCTTCAGGAAACAGGCAAAGAAACAGAGAAAGAATTTTGATGAAATCTCTGCTTGACTTCTCGCCTTCAAAAAATATGATATCTCAATTATTAATTCATGTGGAGCACTAAAGTAAATTTCTAGTAAACTTAAAAATTCTGCTACTCACTTTAAGTAGGGATTAAGGCTTTCTTTTGATTAGGATCAGAAAGATTGCTCTTTGGGACCAGTTAGATGGGCTTCATGGTTGTGTTGCTGAGCTCCCACACAGTCAACTGCAGTTTGAGTCCTGGACCAGGCAGCTTAAAATTCACACTGGGCACATATGCATGCGTGCTCAAAATCCTGAGAGGAGAATGGAGGAGAAAGGATTTGGTGTGGCCATCTCCCCTGGTTGGAGGGGCAGGGAAAGATTTTTCATTTTTTGTCTCTGTGTCTCTCTCTGACTCTGTGTTGAGTACATGCACCCTATAGCAAAAATTTCTCTCAAAAAAAAAAAAAAGAAAAGAAAAGAAAAGAAAAAAGAAAGATTGCTTTTGCTCTAGTGATATTAGAAACATAAGAGATACTTACCAAATGAAATTCATGTAGTTACTGTTTTCTAAACCAACTGTATATTTTCTACAGACTTTTTTAATGCATAATAAAATAGGAGATCATTGCGCTTCCTAGCAGTTTGTATTTATAATATTTATTTGACTTTTTTTCACATTACCCGATATTGCATTGGTTTCTTTCAAGGAACACATAATACAGTAAGATAAATTAAATCAGAAAAGCCATCATGCTCTGGATGAAAAACATTAATCATATTATGCACTGTGTTCCAAAAATAGGGACAAACTAACTGTCAGGAAGCATACAATGACTATTTTTGAGACAAGAGAGAACATGGGATGGGACCTACTCATGAAGGTCCACTAGTAGAAGCAATAAATACTGAAATGAACTTTTCACAATAGTGATCTGGGTTTGCTTGATTAGGTGGGACTTAATAGAAATAACCTCTTATGTCATTAGGTACCTCATGTAATTATTCTACTTCTGCTCATAGTCTATAAATATTTAAAGGAGATAAGTAATTTCTATTATACACTGCAATGGACAGACTGAGGTAGAATTGAAAAAAGCAATCCCATGTATAACAGCCACAGAAACAAACAAAAATACCTAGGAATAAACCTAACTAAAGAATTCAAAGATCCCTACAAGAAAAACTATGAAAAACTCAAAAAAATAAATTGAAAATGATAAAAAATATGAAAGACATTCATAGTCCTAGGTCAGAAGAATTAATATAATCAAAATGTCAGTCATATCCATATTAATTTACAAATTTACCAGAGCTGTTTTTCACAGAATTAGAAAAAAAAATTATAACATTTTTCTAGAATCTTAAAAGGCCCTATATTGCCAAATCAATACTGTGCAAAAAAAAAAAAAAAGAAGTAGGAGGCATCTCATCCTCTATCCCAAAAACATATTACAAAGCTGTGATAATCAAAAAACTTGATACTAAGACAAAAATAGGAAGGGACACCACTGGAACTGAATAGTGGACCTAGAAATAAACCCCAAAGCATATAGCCAATTGATTTTTAGCAAAGGATGCAAGATAACTCAATGGGGAAAAGAAATATTTCTTTAGCAATGGTGCCAGAAAAACTAGATATCCACCTGCAGAAAATGAAACTGGACCCCTATATCTCACAATTAACAAAAATCAACTCAAAATGGGCAGAAGATTTAAACATAAAACCTCAAATATAAAACTACTAGTAGAAGATTTAAAAATAAAACCTCAAATATAAAACTACTAGTAGAAACACAAGAAACACTTTTAGAGATATCAGAGTAGGCAAAGACTTCTTAAATGAGACTTCCAAACCACAGGCAATAATACCAAAATTAGACAAGTTGGTTTACATCAGGTTAAAAAAAACTTCTACATGGCAGAAGAAAGAATAATTAGAGTGAACACAAAATCCTCAGAATGGGAGGAAAAAAATTGCAACTCCCTGACAAGGAATTGGCGACCAAAATATATTTGGAACTCCAGCAACTAATCCACAAAAATATTCAGTCTGATTAAAAGATGGGTAAATGAGCAGAACAGACAACTCTACAAGGAAGATATACGAACAACCAAAAAGCATATGAAAAAAATATGTAAGGCAGATACAAATTAAAACCCACCATGAGATACAACCTAACCTCAGTCAGAATGGCTAAATTAGTGTATATATATATATATATATGGATGGGACCAGCAGATGGTATAATGGTTATATCGCTGGGCTTCCATGTAGTTGACTGTGGTTAGATTTCTGGACCTGGCAGTTTGAAACACACCGGGCATTTGTGTGTGCATGCCCAAAACCCAAGAGGAGAATGCAGAAGGGATTCTGATATGGTCACCCCCCTGGGTGGGGAGGTTCAATTTCTCACTTTCTGTCTCTCTGTCTCTCCCTGTCTTTCCAGCAAGTGCACATGCCCCATAGCATAAAGAAACTCTCAAAAAAACAAAACAAGGGGCAGCAGGTGGCTTGATGGTTAAGGTGCCGGACTCCCAAATGACCAACCACAGTTTCAAGTCCCATACCTGATAGCTTGCTTTCTCACCTTTCCTTTCTCTCTCTCTCTGTTTCTTTGTGGTAAAATTAAAAATAAATAATAAAAACAAATAAAATTAAGTTAAATGCATAAACACATAAAAACAAATAAAAAAAAGAAACAGAAGAATATGTTTTGACAAGGCTGCAGTAAAAAGAAAATTGTCCAACACTGTTTGAATGTAAATTAGTACAGTCACAGTGGAGAACAATATGGAGGTTCCTCAAAGACCTACAAATATTGAGTTGTCAGAAAAGTCATGACACATTTTTGCATGGAAAAAAAACATAGAAAAAATATGTCATAACTTTTTTGACAACCCGATAGAACAACCACACAATCTAGTAATTCCACTCCTGGGTATCTATACAAAGGAAAGGAATACACTGAGTCAGAAAAACACTTGTACATCCATGCTTATTATAGCATTATTCACAACTGCTAGGACATGTAATCAACCCAAATGTCCAGAATAGATGAATGGATTGAAAAATTATGACCCATATACACTTTGGAATACTACTCAGTAAACAACGAGACCCTGGCATTTGATAGAAAGTGGACAAATATGAAAGAGTTACTGCTGAGTGAAGCAAGATGCATTATGAAAAAGAGGCATTGTATATCCTCACTTAATATATACCAATAGTCCGCACTGTGGCAAAACTTAAAGACCAGAAGGTATAAAAGCAAGGAGAGCAACTGTAGATACTAGAGACAGTGTGAGAGGAGGGTAGGAAATTAGGAGGGTTGGAAGAGAGGAAATCATGGGGAAAGAAAAATGAACAGACATGAGATGGAAATTTATCTGTTGATGGTTTTATGTATAGTAATATCTTTAAATGGACTCATATACAGTATATCCATACTGGGAAAATTCATTTTGTATTCAATAAAGATATATAGTGATTGAATGTAAAAAAATTAATAATCATGAGAAAATAAAAGAAAGAAAAAATGCATCTGAGGACCAAATATGTAGGCAAAAATTCTCAGTTTTAAGATAAATGAATATTATTATAGTAAGTATTTTGGGATAGGACAATATATTCTGATTATTACTCATTGGCAGATGTTTTATATTTTCTAATTTTAGAAAGATTTAATTATATTTTAAAAACAACTATGTTCTTTCTTGGTCATTACCAACCTTCTTATATTGGCAAATGTTTTATATTTTCTAATTTTATAAAGATTTAATTATATTTTAAAAACAATTATGTTCTTTCTTGGTCATTACCAACCTTCTTTCATGACCCAGTTGTGAAATATTTCTTAAAACTTACTGCTAGGCTAAAACCATTTAAAAATTTTCACTCTCAGTGTTTTTTCTATAATAACTTGATGCTGAAATTATACAATAGATTTATAAATGTGTGTGTGTGTGTGCATTTATGAATGTTTCTGATTTTTTCCTTAACATATTTTTATAGCAGCTAATTTTAATATCAATATTATGCATACTTTAGAAAAAAGTGACAATGAGTTTTTCCTGGATAGGATAAGTTGATAAAAAAAAAAAAAAAAAAAAAAAAAAAAAAAAAAAGGGGCCCCTTTTAAAAAACGGGGGACCCCTCGCTGGACTCCCATGTAGTCAACTACGGTTTGAGTCCTGGACCTGTGTGTATGTGTGCCCAAGATCCTGAGAGGAGAATGGAGGAGAAGGGATTGCGGCATGGCCATCCCCCCTGGGGGGTGATTTCTCATTTTATGTCTCTCTGTCTCTCTGTCATTCTGCTTTCTGGCGAGTGCACGTGCCCTATAAAAAAAAAAAAAAAAAACTAGCAAAAAACAAACTAGCAATTTCACGTTGTAAGGGGAACTATCCTTATATTATTTTCCTTTCACTAATGTGAAACCTATTTGGCAAGGTCATGTTTTGTGAAGATTGGTGAGAGAGATAATAGAAAATCATTTAAGGAGAATAAAATTTTTTAAAATGAGCTGAGAAACATAGAGAGGAAGACAATGGGAAATAATAAGTAAGATGATTTCTTAAGATCATTAAAATAAATTTTCATTGAAAATTGCTTCCTAATTTCACTTTAAATAGCTCCAACTCTACCTGTACCAATCATATAGATAATTAGATGGCAAATCTATTATGAAGAGCTCCAAGTTTAACTGTTCAGAATTATTTTAAGTTATGGTTTTGCATAAAGGTATTTTAGAAAAAACAATAGTGAATATACCAACAGACTCCTAACCTTTGAAGATCCTTCACAGATAGTTAATAATTTGGTTTGGGATTTCCTGGGAGTAAATCCATAATTGGTTTATATTACAAACAATTAACATAGTTTTAACTTCCTAAAATCAATTTGGACATTTTGTTAAAAAGAAAGCATGTTTTCTTCCTGATTTAATTATTTTTGTAACTCATTTAGAGACAATTAATTAATTATAGACAATAACTAAAAGCATAAATTACTTGAACATATTTTTCTAAACAAATCTCAGCAAAATACCCCTTTCATTTATGAATCTAATTCCTAGGGTAGTGCTTTATGTCTCATACAACACTTCCACTTGAATCATGCTTAATCCTCACATTTGATTTTGAGATATAGATTTTTTATGTTCAATATGGTTGAGAAAACTGAGGTATAAAATGGTTAAATGGCATATCTAAATGGAAATAGCTATCAAATGGCAGAATGAGTGCTTAAACACAGAACGCTAACTTTAAACTTCATACTCCCTGCTTCATACATTTCTTCTCTAAAGTAGTGTCAATTCCAACTATAGATAAAAATTTATTGATTAACTATCACTGAATTACTTTGAGCATACCTTACTAATCTAGAAGTAATTGATAGCAACAATTTAATACACAGTTGTCTTACATAATCTAAAATATTATTATGCTGATTTGGAAAACTGAAGTAAAGAATATTAGAGTGCTTATTTTAATGTTCATTATCAATATTTTTTATACAGGAGAACAAACTATATATCTATCTAATGTGACATATTTTGGTGAAGCCAGGAGATGGTGCAGTGGTGGTGCAACTGGACCCAGGGGAAAGTTTTCTAGTTCAAGTCCTGAGGCCTCCCTGTGCACTCGGGATACATGAGAGCCCATGATTCAGGTTGGCTAAGACTAGGGTGGATTATGGTTTGGGACTCTGTTGTAGGTACTTCTTTTCCTCTCTGTCTCTCTCACTCTTATAAAATCAATTAATAAGCTTTATTTTAAAAAGTCATATTTGACAACTTCTTGTTGAATTTCAGGTTTTTCATGACATCAGTTAAGAAAACTATAAAATAAATCTGGGACCAGCAGTTGGTGTAATAGCTATGTTGCTGGACTCCCATGTAGTCGACCGCAGTTCGAGTCCTGGACCCGGTGGCTTAAATTCACTCCAGGCACATGTACGTGTGTGCCCAAGATCCTGAGAAGAGAATGGAGGAGAAGGGATTGTTGTGTGGCCATCCCCCAGGGGGGAAGGGATTTCCCTCTTTCTGTCTCTCTCTGTCTTTCTGGCAAGCGCATGTGTCCTATAGCAAAAACCTCTCCAAACAAAAGAAATAAAGAAAAAAAGATAAGTATAAAAGAAATCAAGGATATTAAATAAAAACTTAGCAAAACTGTGGCCAAGAGAGAATAAAACTTTAATTTATTAGAGAGGAAGTAGGCAATTGAAACCAAGGGAGAAAACTCAAAAATCCATATAGGGATTTCTTATTTATTTATTATTTTTATATACATTCCATTGCTTGTAAAGAGAATTTACCCAACATGAAATACACCTCAGACCAGTCCAGTTGACTATACTATACACGTTATCATCAACAGGTAATAAACCATTTCTGTGTCCCACAAATGTCTTACCTATTTTTTCTCCCTAATTACCTTCTCTACACTGTCACTCACTCTTCCCCTTTGGTATCCTCCTTCCACATTGTCTCCAGTGTAACCACTTTCGATGCTTTTATGTCCTCCTATCTTTCAGCCTTATAGAGACTTTTCAAAAGTGAGAGTCAAATGATATCCTAGAAGTATCAGAACACAGAGGCAATTAATCAAAAAAATGCTTTTACCATATGTAGAAAATTATAAAGACTAGGTCTAAGATCTGGTGTAAGTGATTGCTAGCTATTGAGAATTAGAAATGATGCCTAGAAGTGTGTGCCATGAAAGGAAAAATCTTTTTATTTTTAAAAAAATTTTGCTATAGGGCATGTGTACATGCTGGAGACAGAGAGTAGGAGTGAGAGGGAAAGTGAGACAGCACCTGAGGGGAGGTGGTCACAGCTGAAGCCCCTTTTCCTTCATTCTCTTCTGTGAGATTTGGACATGCTTACACATATCCCAGTGTGTTTTTCTAACTGACAGGTCTGGACTTGACTGTACAGTTGGCCATGTGGGATCTAGCTTCCTTAACCTCTAAACCACCTGCTGACTCCTAAAGATAGTGATCTTTAGAAGTAACCAATGGGGTATGGAGGAGGCAACGTGGAGGGAGAAGTTGTTTTTGGAAACAAATATGAAAGGAAATAATGTTGAAAGTCATGATAGACACAGCAATTCCTCCTCAAAAACAAAAGTAAAATCAAAGAAATATAAGATGGAAGATAATTTCTTCTAACTGAAAATCCTAGTATGTAGCTCAAATTTCTCTCATATCACTGATAGAAGCATATGTTGCAGATTAAGAAACATCAAAACTATTTTTAAAAAATTGCCTAAGGGCACATGCACTTGGCAGAGAAAGACAGAAGAGAAAGCATTCCCCATTGGGGCAGAGGCATGAACAATCCTTTTTCTTCCATTTTCCATCTTGTTGGCATACGGGCATGCCCAAGCACCCAGTGTGTTTTTCAAGCTGCAAGGGCATGATTTGAACCATGGTTGGACATGTGAGATTTGGCTCCCTTAGCCACTAGGGTGTAGAGCCAGCCCCCTAAAGATACTTTAAAATAAGGAGGAATACTGCCTCATGCACACATGCAATGCTTCTAATACATAAGACATAATAGAGTAAAAAAACTTTTCAGTTGATAAGGCACTCTTCCAGTCCGACCTCAAGCAAAGGACCATTATAACAGAAACTATTTAAAGAAAATCTTCATAAAATCTCTACAGAGAGGAAATAAATCTTTAACTTTAGAAAGTCAAAAATAAAAAAATAATTTAAAAAAGAAAACCAGAAGATGAGAAATGAAGTCTAGACAAATACTCAAATTCAGAAAAATAGAAATAAAATATACAAATTTCTGCAGCCAGGTGGTGATGCAGTGGCGATAAAACTGTACCCACTTGGCTAAGGTCCTAGTTCAAGTGCTGGCATGCCAGGTGCGTAAGTGTCCCTGATGTCGACCCTCTGAGACTGGGGATGATTGAGGAATGAAGACTCTCTTCGTGATACTCCTCCTTCTCTCTGTCATTCTCTCTCATGGAAAAAATTCTTAAAATTTTAAAAAAAGAAACACATTTCCCACAGAAAAATAATTTCAATTATGTAAGATAAGAGGAATCCTATATTCAATTAAATATAAAATATTCATAAGTAATATATATTAAACTATGAAAAGTGAAATGAAGATTTTAACTTCTGTCCATACCTGATAAATCTCTAATTTTATTGTCGTGTTGTTACTTTAATTTCTATAATGTTTACCTTTATGCCCTAAATATATATATATA
>NW_006159624.1:1982112-2008711 GCF_000334495.1 Tupaia belangeri chinensis
TATAAATATATATATATTATCTAGAGCTTGATTCATTTCTCTGGAGTTATATAGAAGAGAAGAAACTGTTTTATTCGCATAAAACTCCAATTAGTTTTCACCATCCCTTATCACCCCTCTCCCATCCTTTACTGTTCTAGGAACCACTATTCTAATCTCTCTTTTTATGGCATCAATTGTTTTTAGTTTCCACATACAAGTGAGAATATACAATATTCTCCAAGCCTTGTTTCTGTAATATTTATAAATAAGCCTCGTGATTTTATTTTAATAACAGTGGATCCATCTGGTTCGGTAATGTCCAGAAGCATTGTCAGGGACTGGAGGAATGTCCATCTTGCCTTGTGGTAGCTTTAATTCAGGTGAGTTACCTCCAAATATTTACTCAGCTAATCTCTCCCACTGACTGCTCTGTGCATACATCTCTTCTCGTTTACCCCTAAAGAATGTGGCAATGTTTGTGCAGGAAGTCTATGTGTTTCTCTTCAACTAACTCTGATCATCTCTAGTTAAGATGATTGCCACATAGAATACCATTTCTCCCTTACTTGTCTGCCTATCTGATTCCAGAGATGGTGGGAGGCTGTTAAGCTTCTGCAACAGACTTTGCAAAATACCTGGTTATTGCCAAGTTGCTCAGGGTTTCACATTCTAGATCTCTGAACACAGACTGCATGACAATCGTTAAAGATTTACACAAATATGAAATACTTTAAACTTATGACCACACAGCTCAGCACTTTTTGTCTCCAGCCTTTGATCTGGTTATATATATGTTTGGGGACTCTGGGAAGGACAGAATTATTCAATACATCTTCTATAGGAGAAAAAAAAGGGGGCGAGGTTAGCAATCTTTACTTGACTTACATCCAGCTGCAACATTTCTTTTGGAAGTTCTTTATTATGTTAAATATATTACTAAAAACTTTCTCTAGATTCCAGTAATTGAATGGATATTTTTCCTTTTCTTCCAGTTCATCAGTCTCTGCATTGTGGGAGAGAGAGAATATCCTATGTGGGTACATATTTTCACAATATCAAAATTTCTCAAGCTACTATTTCTATGAAGTATATAGACAAACTGCTTTACTAACTGACAGTGCTACTACTTTCCTGGTAGATACTTGGGAATATATGCTGTATTAAATCTGTTTGTGATATAATATGGTTTTCACTGTCTACTCTACCATGTCCACCATCACAACTCACCATCCAGGATAAGATAAATATTATTTAAATGGAGATGTTATAAAGATTAGTTCAAATATGGGAAATTGCATGAATTCTATAATATATACTGTGAAATATTTTCACCAAACAAGATTAAGAAATGAAAATATCATCCCAGGGAACCACAGTTAGTGTAATAGCTATGTCGCTGGACTCCCACGTAGTCGACCGCGGTTCGTGTCCCGGACCCGGTGGCTTAAAACTCACGCCGGGCATGTGTGCATGTGTGCCCAAGATCCCGAGAGGAGAATGGAGGAGAGGGGATTGTGGCATGACCATCCCCCCGGGGGGTGATTTCTCGCTTTCTGTCTCTATGTCTCTCTCTGTCTGTCTGGCAAGCGCAAGCACCCTATAGCGAAAACAAAACAAAACAAAACAAAAAAACAAACCAAACCAAACAAAACAAAACCCTCTCAAAAAAAAAAAAAAAAAGAAAGAAAATATCATCCCTACCTTTCAAAATCCACCCTCTTGACATTTTACAGAGTATGCCTTCAATGGACACTGAAATGGTTGAATAGATGTTTTTCTTTGAGCTGCTATAATACAAATGCATAGAATAGGTTTCTTATAAATACAAAAACTGATTTCTTACAGTTCTGGAGGCTGTAAAGTCCAACATCAAAGTGATGGGGGATTTGGTGTTTGGTGAGGTATCACTTCTTGGCTCATAGATGGTCAATTTATTACTGGGTTGTCAACATGGAAGAATGGGTGAAGGAATCAGTTGGGTATTTTTTTATTAGGGCACTGATTGCATTCATAAAGATGGAGCCCTTACGACTTAATCACTTCCAAAATGGCTCACCTCCTAATACCATAATCTTCAGGGTTAGGATTTCAACATATGCATTTTGATGTGACACAAATATTCAGACAAAAGCACTAGATAAATAAGACATGTGGGGGAAAAATAGATGAACTGACGTAGACTGGGAGGCCCGTAGTCTTAAGGTTATGAATCCTTTCAACATGAATGTGCTAGTCTTAAGGTGGTGTATAGTGAGGAAGAAAGCCATGTAGATATTGGCAGATCATCATGTGAAAATGCATGTGTGCATGCACACACGTGCTTTGGGGAAGGACTGTCAATGAACACATCTTCATGAGAATCTTGCCTATTGTTATCATCAAATTTGAACTCATGGGCTCATTTAGACCATGGTACTCAAATTTGCATGCAAATTTTGTTGGCATATCTTGGGAACTTAGGCACACTATTTCATGTGCACTTCAATGAAGTGTAACTGATAACTATGAAAATGAACATGTCCATGTTTGCTGTTTTTTGAATGTCGTGATTTGATTGTAATAGTGAGAACAATATTGACAGTGGAAAATGTAGGAGATCTCTATACACCACTTGTGAAAATAGGTCTTTTAGAGAAAGGAAACTCATATAACTTCATGATTTTTACAGAAAATAAAACAAGGCGAAATTTCCAGAAAACAGAATATTACATCTTAAAATGTACTCCCTAGACTGAGACCTTTACTAAATCATATGCATAAATGCTAATGAAAAAAGAGTTTGTTCAAAGATGACTTTGTTCCTATTCACCTTCAATAAGCAGGTGTTAGAATTCCTATAAGAAAAGTCATTATAAAGATAAGTAGCTTTAGATCCCATGCCATTATTTTCATCATTCATAAGTGCTGTTTACACTTGCTTTGGTACACATTTGCTTTGTTGATTTATTTTGCTATTTTCTCCCATGTGAGGGAATAAAACTGCTACAAATGATTCCCCTCAGCCATTTCAACATTATTTTATAACAAAATTACAAATATAAAACAAGGGCACTGCTGTACTCCTGTCTAAGACACTAGGGAAAATTAATAACTATTTGTGTAAATGGGCAGCAGAACTTGCAAAATTTGTGTTTCTTTATTGTTGGGAGCATGTTAGTTCCTGAGATTATTGTTTTGATGATAAAGCATGAATGCTGTCAAAAATGCAGGAATAAATGAGAAAGAATCCAAGAATCATTCTAATGTACTAGTAACTTGTTTATTATGCATGGAGAGAGTGGGATGGGGATTGGGGATTGGATGGGGGAGCTGTTCTTCCCTAGGAACATCAGTGTCACTGGAGTTGTCTAGATTAATGTCACTACACAAATGTCAGAAAAAATAAATAAGCAAACTAACAATATTTTGGAATTAAATGTAGGAAAAAAATGGAGTGAAATGTTTAACTCCCAAGGATACACAATTACTTCCAGCTAATTTGATAACGTTTCTTCAGGGGCCAGATGATGGTGCTGTGATAATGCTGCTGGACTCGCTTACAAAAGGTCCTGGGTTCGCATCCCGGGAAGTCCGAGTATGCCAGGAGTACACACATGCCCATAACCCAGGGGTGGATTGCATGAAGATGGTTTTGGAAAGTGCCTCTCTTTCTCTGTCACTCTTTCTCTTTCTCTCCCAGCAGAATGAACAAATTAAAAAATAGCATTATTTGATATTATGTAAGAAAAACATGGTCAAAATTACAAAGTAAAAAAATAAAATTCCAAATGCTTGGCACAAAGGGCACATTAGATCCAAGTTAACGTTTAGTGTGTATTTACCACATGCCAGGAACAGTTCTATTTAATTTATTTATTTTCATCTTAATTCTTCAAAATTTTTCCAAGTTTAAAACTGTATTTTCAGCTTTTTCTGTCTTTCTATATTCCCATTTTCTTCATGATAGAGGATTGCGGGACATTGAATGAGTAATATTGCTTAAAGAATCTCAAGATGTCATTTTGCTCTTAGGAAAAAAAAATATTATATTCCAGGTATATAAAGAATGAAATCTCAAAGTCTAGTACAGGAGTAATGTTTTCCATAATTTTTATATGCAAGTTTTTTTTCCAAATGAACACTTTGTTATAGAAACAATAATCCTAAAATTATGTTATTTTAAGATTATTTTTTATATTCCATAAAAATTCAACAATGGAAGTGCTCCCAAGGAGATGTGGACAAAGAATATGCCCACAATGAAGTTATGTTGTGATGTGCATTTTCTCCCTGAATTATCTGGAATTAGGAATCCACAAGATTTATGTGTCATCTGTAATGTGAAATCACTCCCTGGGGTGAGATTTAACATGCCTTCAATCACCACACACTCTTACTCTCTCATGTACTGAAGAAAAAGGATTCTTCTTAAACTTGCGTTTTATACTTTTTGACTAATTATATGCATTTAAAAAAAAGTAGTGCATTCAATAATTAAAAATATCTTTTTTTTGGAGAGGTTTTTGGTTTGGTGTGTGTGCACTTGCCAAAATGACAGAGAGACAGAGAGATAGAAAGTGAGAAATCACCCCCCCGGGGTGGGGGGGAATAGCCATGCTACATTCTCCTTCTCTTCCATTCTCTTCTTGGGATCTTGGGAACACACACACACACACACACACAATGAGTTTAAGCCACCAGGTCCGGGACTCGAACTGCGGTCAACTACATGGGAGTCTAGCGACATAGTCATTATGCCAATTGCTGGTGCCATATAATTAAAAATATCTTGAAAAATATACAGAGCAAAGGGAATGGTCAAAACTCCAGATTCACTCCAGAACTCTGATATTTACCAAAATTGTCTTGTATATTAATAACAACACGGCCTTTTAGGAAGTGACTTTAGAACCTCATATTGGTTTTGGCATTAAAATGTATGAAAGAGTGGGGCCAGGAGGTGGCATGGTGTTTAAGGTGCTGGACTCCCAAGTGGCTGACCACAGTTTGAGCACTGGACCTGGCATGGGCATGTGTCCCTACACTCCCAAGAGGAGAATGAGGAAAAGGGACTGCTACATGGCTATTCCCTGGGGGCTGATTTCTCACTTTAGTTCTCATTGTTTCACCTTTCCAGGGAGCACATGCCTTATGGTAAAAACCTTTAAAAAAATGTAAGAAAGCAGTACGGGCTAGTGATAAAATAATAAATAAATAAAACAAGTAATTTCATCAGAAAGTTGTCATTACCCAAGGTAGGTTTAGCAACTAACATCTTTATTCCCTTTTAAGATATGAAGTGGATAAAGTACTGACTTTTCCCCAAAACTCACAGACTTTTAGGGATAGCATAAAGGTGTCATAAGTCTGGATATTAATACTACAAACCATAAATTCCCAGGCTGTAGAAATTCAGCTTCCACTATATAACCATGTTATTAGCACAGTTACGACTACTGTGAGGAGACTGATAGAGTAAAATCTGAGGCAATAAAGATGAGTTTATATCCCGAAACTCCTCTTCTGGTCAATCCATCTGGGTCAGATGTAAACTGTGTTTTCTTAACTTCCAAGACTTCGGCCAGAGAGATGCCTGGAACTGCTTGATTCCCACCTCTCTCTGGCTGGCTGGGTCTCCATGGAGTCAGCTCTAAAGTTGTCCTCTCTTACATGGGCAGGCCTGGTACAGCATACAAAGAAAGCTTCTCATAAGTAGTAGTTATTTAAATCTGAAAGTCAATAGATTAATAAATATAAATATGTCCTAAATATTGCAATTACTCAGTGATTATCAGAAATTCCAATTTATTTTTATTTTATATTTTTATTGCCAGAGAGTATGCATGCTTGAGAGGGAGAAAAAAAAAGGGGGAGAGAAAGACAGGAGAGCAACAGAGAGAGGAGAGAGAGAGAGAGAGAGAGAGAGAATCCACTCTCTATCCACACTCATTGAGGGAAGGTCATGCCAGAATCTTTTTCCTTCCATTTCTGATTTGTCACACACATGCTCATGCACCCAGTGTGTTTTGGGTATGCTTGTTTTTTTTTTTTTTTTGGTGGTTGTTGTTGTTCTGTTTTGTTTCCTTTTTTTTAAGAGATATTTTTGCTATAGAGTGCAGGAGCTTGCTGGTGAAACACAGAGAAACAGAGAGACAGAAAGCAAGAAATCACTCCCCAGATGTCATGGCCACACCACAATCCTTTCTCCAGTCTCCTCTCCAGATTTTGGGCATATGTGCACACATTCTTGGCGTGAGTTTCAACCACCAGGTTCAGGACTCAAACCACAGTGGACTATGTAGGAATCCAGCAAAGTAACCATTACACCATCTGCTGGTCCCAGAATAGCTTGTTTTTAAACCACTGGGGCCAGGATTTGAACTATGGTTGCCATATGAGATTTTTTTTCCAACACATGGTGCTTAATCACCAATGGGCCCTGCCAGAAATTCAAATTTAGAGTATTCTATAACTTATAACCCTATGTTAAAACCTGCTCTTTTTTTCTGGCTCCAACTGGCTCTTAATCTCTAAAATTAATTTTAAAATATCCAAATTAATTGACATATTCATTGATTAACTACTTAAACTTTGGTCCTTATCCATATCTAGAGAACCTCTCAGGCTTTCTGGTTGCTTTTGAACTGTAACCTTGCCAATTTTTCGTACAATTTTTCCAAGTAATAATAATTCTTTCTTTGAATTCATTGACTTTGCCTTGGGCTTGATACATATGAATAGAATTCCTTGAAGTAACTTGCTATCTGTCAACCTGCACTGCATGGTACTGTCAGTTCCTGGGTTCTGCATTACCACATTCCAACACCATGGTTCTCTAGAGAATGGTCCATAGTAGATGCATGTAGATGTTACTATGTACTTAGCAACTGTGCCACAAAATAAATAGTCTCACTTCCTTTCCTTATATCTAGCATTATTAAGTTTGCTCAATTCTGTATTTTTTCTTTCAGTTTTTACTTCTTTCTCATCATTACCTTTTTTTTCTTTTTCTTTTTTTTAAATTTGCAAGAGGGCATGTGTACTCACTAGAGAGCGACAGAGAAAAAGAGAAAGAAACTGTGAAAATAACCCCCTGGTGAATACTCATGCCAAAATCCCTTCTCCATTTTCCTTTTCTTTCAGGATTTGGGACAAACACACACACACACACACACACACACACACACACATATACACACCTGGCACGTTTTGCAAGACTTGCATCCTGAGACTTAAACCTTCTAGTGGGTTATGTGGGATCTAGTTGCCTTAACCACATGCCACAGGCTGGCCTTGCATTTACTTTTTTCTTTTATAAGAGAGATTTTTGATACACGGCGTGTGCACCTGCTCGAATGACAGAGAGATAGAAAGTGAGAAATCAGTTCCCTGGGTGGATGGCCACACCACAATCCCTTTACTTCTATTCTCCTTTCTGAACTTTGGGTTGGTACACACACGTGCCCAGCATGAGTTTCAAGCTGCTGGGTCTGAGACTCAAACCCCCATCATGGGAGTCCAGCAAAATAACCATTATGCCATCTGTTGGTCCCCATTAACATTTTTAATGTCCCTCCAAATGTGTACACAATCCACGAAAAGACCTTTAGGCTGAGTGCTTTTTCTACCATTTTGGATTTACTCCTGTCATCAACACTAAAAGACGTTAGAAAGAAAAAATGTCTTTGACTGACGATCAGCATGCTGAGGCAGTCTTTCAGTTGCACATAACAGAAAAGAAGGATTCTATAATATGAGGAGGAATGAGTCAAAGGATCATGGAAGAAATATAAGTGTGGCTGAAGACAAAAATTGGTTACCATGTTTCATAGTCTCCAAGGAATCAACTCTGTCTTGACCTCATATGTTTCTTCTGGCCCTTCCAAATTATAATATTTGGTGCACATTAGTTGACTAAGTGTTTTCACAAGATTCCATAAGTTTCTCACTGCTGCACACTGAGAATATGTCCTTACAGGGCAGAGGGAGAACCTGAAAAAAAGAGTTTTTACATTTTTTCAATGGTGCATATCATTTGAATTTGTTCTGATTATTTTGAAAATTTGCTTTTAGAAATGCAAGTTCTTTTCATTTCTGTATGTCATTATTGTTTTCTTATTGAGGACGAAAGGAGTACATTTATTTTTATTAGCAAGTTTTAGGACTGGGTCAATAAGTATTGTATGAAAAACATTGACACAACATATAATGCAGGGGACAGCAGGTGGCATGATGATTAAAGTGTTGGACTCCGACATGGTGGACCACAGTTCCAGTCTCAGATCTGGAGGCTTATTCTCTCACTTTGTCTCTGTCTCTCTCTCCCTTTCTCTCATCAAATTAAAAATTAATAATAGCAATAAATTAAAATAAGTATTATGAAAACATATGATGAAAACTATAATTGCAAAAGTATATGAACAAATAATTAGTTGATAATACTTAATTTACAGATCACAACTACATAAGATTTTCCAAGGAAACTTACCTTGAATGAGACCATGAGGAAAAGTTACATTTTTAAACTGGGAAATAAAATGGTGCTTTCCTCTAAAATAAAGGACTATATATCACATATTTTGATTTTGTTTTGTCCTGTATTATAAACCAAGAAACAGACCAATAACAGTAACCATTTCATCCAAAGCTCTATTTTTATCTCTTCATGTCTTAGCCTGAAACTCAGATTTCTGTCATTGGTACTTTTTTCTTATTTTATGAATTTTATTAAAGTTTCTAAAATATTTTATAGTTTGAAAGAACAAAATCAGTGGAGAATAGAAATGTTATGGAGTTTTTTTTCCTCAGATGAATTTTGACTACATATAGGTAGCAATCAAGAAACTAAATTGTGGCAGCAAATGGTATAGGGGTTAAGGCATGGGACTCCCACATCTAGGATCATAGTTTAAGTCTGGGATCTGGCAGCTTGAAAATCACTTTCCTTGTTCCTTTTACTTCTCTCTCTCTCTCTTCTTTTAGAGATTTAATTTTTATAATTTATTTATAATGTATCCTTTATAATTTTTTATTTATACATATTTGTACATCCTTGTAGGGTACAATATGGATTTTCAAAATATGTATGCAGTGTATGATAATCAAATCAAGAATACTATCATCTTTAACAAAGAACACCATATTATAATGTGTACCTTCTAGTTTTGCTCTGCCCGTTTTTTGTTTGCTTGTTTGTTTGTTTTGAGACGTTCATATATAAAATTGGTGTCCCAACCACTGGGGGACAGTCGAACAGGTTCCCCAGGTTCCCTGGGGGAGGGAGTAAGAGATGGGACAAACACACGCACACACACACACACAGAGTGGAGACAATACGAGGTGCTGATCAAGTCGTCTTCTTCCACTTATTGAGGAAAAGTGGCGAGTTATATACAGGCTGGTGGGCACCTATTGGTTGCCCGAAATGCAAATGAGATAGAACAGCATGAACCAATCATTGGTGTGGGTGGATTTCTTCCATTGCCTAGAAACCCAACCGCCCCCTCGGGAGAACAGTTGGTCACATGATTTCTGAGAAACAGTTTGCTCAGTGAGGAAGTGAAGCCTAATGGTTTCCAAGATGGTGGATAGCTCAAGATGGCAGATAGCTCAAGATGGCTTCCACATGCAGTGCCCTCCACAAACTGGCACCATTTCTTTTTGTCACTCTGTTTGGTATGCCATTGCACAACCCATTTGCCCTACCTACATGTAGTCCTATGTCTGTTAAAAGCTTTTTTCCTGTGCTCTTCTCCACTCCCCACCCTCATGCAATCTCAGGTATTTACAGTTATCTTCTCTGCTTCTATGTCTTCAACTCTTTCCACTTATGCCATAGAGTGCAGATATTTGGTTTTCCTACTTCATTCTATTTTATCTTGTCTATTCAAGTCATCCTTAGTCTTCTTTCTTTCTCCCCGTTTACCTACTTTTAGTTTTCTTTTCTATATATCCTGAACCTTTAATCCTTAGTTTTCCTTCCATTACTGTAAAATAGTCATGAAATAAAAGCTCTGATAAAAGAAATAAATCATTAGTGCTTCCATAAGATCTCCATACATCATACTCCAATTTTGGTTTTTATAAACCTCATGAAGAACTTTGACCAATATGCAGAGATTCACACTACATTATGTAAGACTTTCTTCATTTTGCTAGCATTCAAATTTCAGTACTACCCTAGAGCTGTAAAGTTCATGAAAACTTTGAAAATAAATTTCTCGTATTTATTTTCGGTTACCCTGTCTTCTGCTCTTGCTGCTTGCTAAGTAATTTTTATTTTTTAAACATACTACTTGACCCAATAAAATATGCAAAGGGAATCACTGGCAGTTAGTTTAAAAAACCTATTAACTGATATAATTATTTACATAAAATAGGTCTGTTAGTGTAACGTAAGCAGAGCTTAAAGGAAAATAACCACATGCTCTCATATATCTAAGAAAAAGAATGAGACAAGTATGAGAATAGAAAGGTTATGATCAGAAATTTGGTCATGTTGCTTTAGGCATCCTTGGAAAAGGTTTACTTTATTATTAAATCACTTATTTTACTTATAAATTCATGAAGGTACACACTGCTTTGCAACATATGTCTGCTAGTGAGTTCACCATATTTGTCTAAATTCAATTTCTATTCTTCCAGCTTACAGATAATGAAGACAAATAGGTTTCATATGTCATTCTGTCACTGCTTCATGAAGACTTTTAAGAATCCATCACCCACTGCCTAGATACTTTATTTAACATGTACAGAAACTTCCTTTGTCCATCAATTTGTGTAAATAAGGAAAAAATAAGTGATCTTTGGGTTTTAATATAAACAACCTGTCACCCTTTCATATTTACGTATGCTTTTGGAATTAATTAAAGTAGAAACTCTTTATATAATATTATAGCTTAAATTGTTTTCAAAAGATACTGGAGTTTAAAAATAAACCCCAACTTTTATGTATTATTTTTATACATTGCTATTATAGAGATACAGAGTTCACATAATCAATGTTTTATTTCCTTACTAATTTGTCCTATACTCTGTCCATTTATTTTTGTTTTCAATTTTATAAGAATATTAGTAAGCTTTTATTTAAAGAATTGTTTATTTAATTATTTAATTTTATGTATTCACTCATCTATTTTAGAGAGGTGTTTTGTTTTTTTGTTTGTTTGTTTGTTTGTTTTTTGCTTTAGGGCACTGGTGCTCACCAGACAGACAGAGAGAGACAGAAAGCGAGAAATCACCCCCCAGCGGATCTTGGGCACGCACGCACACGCGCCCAGCATGAGTTTAAGCCACTGGGTCCGGGACTCAAACCACAGTCGACTACGTGGGAATCCAGCGACACAGCCATTACGCTAACTGATGGTCCCAATAATCTTAATGTAGTTTTAAGCTTTTTATAGCATATTAAATTTTTCACTTCAATTTCATAAGTGTTCTTGTAACTCTCTCCAGGACATCCAAGGATGTATCTTGTGAGCCCACCAGTCGAACAAAGCAAGCCTTAGTCATTCTCAGTTATTTTTTCCTTGTCACTTTTCTAACCAATGCCCTTTGATCCACATTAATGGCCTTAGCAATAAACTGATTCCCTGATACTTATGGACTGAATTGTATCTTTCCATTTCATCATCTATTCTTAGTAAGAAGCCCTTACACCCTTATATGTTGATTATCCTTTAAATGAAATGCTTGGAATCTGAATTTCCTTTTTTTTTGAATTTGGAATAGGGATGGGACCAAGTACGCACACGCGCCCAGCATGAGTTTAAGCCACTGGGTCCGGGACTCAAACCACAGTCGACTACGTGGGAATCCAGCGACACAGCCATTACGCTAACTGATGGTCCCAATAATCTTAATGTAGTTTTAAGCTTTTTATAGCATATTAAATTTTTCACTTCAATTTCATAAGTGTTCTTGTAACTCTCTCCAGGACATCCAAGGATGTATCTTGTGAGCCCACCAGTCGAACAAAGCAAGCCTTAGTCATTCTCAGTTATTTTTTCCTTGTCACTTTTCTAACCAATGCCCTTTGATCCACATTAATGGCCTTAGCAATAAACTGATTCCCTGATACTTATGGACTGAATTGTATCTTTCCATTTCATCATCTATTCTTAGTAAGAAGCCCTTACACCCTTATATGTTGATTATCCTTTAAATGAAATGCTTGGAATCTGAATTTCCTTTTTTTTTGAATTTGGAATAGGGATGGGACCAAGTTTAAGCACACAAATTATTTATGTTTTATATTCACCTTACACACACGGCCTGAAGGCAATTTTATATCATTTTAATGGTCTTGTGCATAAAACCCTTTGTGAGCTTGTTTGCATAGCGTAATCTGAGTGTGCTTGGAAAAGACACATTGCAGCTGGAAGGGTCTTACCACCCCCTTGGGAATGTTGAGTAAACTGTATGTTGACACATGAGTGTAGGTTCTGCCCAAGTTCCATTTTGCCTTGCTACATAATGCCGGAGTCCCACTGGAACTCTGAAAAGAGTATCCACCAACAAGATCCTCCCCGATAAGGTCCTCTGACTTTGGACTTCCACTTTTCAGTACTTAATAAATCTCTATTCTTTTTTTTTTAACCAATTATTTTATTTTTAACCTTATTTATTTATTCATTCATTCATTCATTTAAATTTGAGCAGAGAGGGACAGAGTGAGAGCGAGAGAGACAAAATGAGACAGCAAACTGCCAGGTCCCGGTCTTGAACCATGGTTGGCCATGTGGGAGTCCAGTGCCCTTAACCACCACATCACATGCCAACCCCAATAAATCTCTATTCTTTGTAAATTACTCAGGCAAAGGTATTTCTTTTATTAGCAACATAATGGACGAAAATGTAAACCTATCTACCTTTAACTCATGAGGTCTTTGAGATACAGATTTCTCATCTGCCTCAGCTTCAAAATGTAAACCTTTGATTCACAATTAATATAGCCTGCAGTGTAGTATTTAGACTCCCTACTTCTAGTACTGAAAAGCAGACATGCCCCCACGGACAAGGCATTTTACCCAAGCTTGCTTTAATTCTTGCATCCTTACCCTGTGGAAAGAATTGGTTTAGGACAAAGCTGCTGACATTTCCCATTTCTATCTGTCCTGAATAAATTACAAAAGCTACAGTGACTTCCTGAGTGTGTAGTAGAAATAGAATGGTGATATTTGTTGCCCAGAAGAATCAGGCCAATGAGTAAAAACAACAGAGCCTAAAGCCAGTTCAATTTCTTGTAAGTGACTCCTCTTTCTACAACTAAACTTCATCCCCCACTTTGAAAACTACTTCTTGTAGATTTCAAGTGCTATTTGTGATACTAATAGGGAGCCCAAATCATTTTATTAGAAGGACTATAGGAACTGTTAGCTCATCGTTTCCTCTTTTCAACACTTTTATTAGTCATTCAAAAGTAATTGCTTAGTTTCCTCAATTTTAATTACTCTGCAGAACAATTAGGAGTGCTTAATTTACATGTCACTTGGAAAAAGATGGGGAAAAAATTTTGCTTTCTGTGGTTTCTGTTACTCACAGGCTCACATTAGTCTAAAATAAGTGAGTAAAGTTCAGTACAAAAGATATTTTGAGAAAGAGTGAGAGAGATGGAAATAGAGATCCATTTGGACACTTTATTACAACATATTTATTGTTTTAGTTGCCCTATTATTAGTTACTGTTGTTAATCTCCACGTATTGCTAATTTATAAGTTAAACTTCTTCATAGGTATGTGTGTATTGGAGAAACATAATGTGTATATAGGGCTCAGGTTTCAGACATCCGCTGGGGCTCTTGAGATATAGCCCCTGCGTACAAGGTGTGGGAGTGCTTCTGTATTGGTCCTTTGCCTTGTCTAGCTGCACACCGGATTAACTAAGAGAATAATACTAGTGTCTGTGTTCCATCCTGAGTGATATTAATAAGATTGATCTGATTTGCAGCCTCGTCACTGAAATTTAACAAAAATTTAAAATGCCAGTGTGTGGGACCAGCAGATGACACAATGGTTATGTCGCTGTACTCCCATGTAGTTGACTGTTGTTCAAATTCCAGACCTGGTGGCTTAAGATTCACGCTGGGTATGTGTGGGTGGGTGTGCCCAAAATCCCAAGAGTAGAATGGAGTAGAAGGGATTGTAGCATGGCCATCTATCATGTGGTGGTTTTTCGCTTTCTGTTTTTCTGACTCTCTGTTTTTCCAACAAGCATAAGTGCCCTAGCAAAAAAAAAAAAAAAACAAACTCTCAAAAAATAAAAAAAAATTCCCAGTGTGATTCTAATGTATTCAAGGCTGAAAAATACTCCTTTAAAGGAATGTTATTCTTTTACCCAAGCTATCATCTTACATTCTTAGGTAAGCTTCACTTAGATGACTTTAAGGCAGTCACTCAAGATTTTAAGCACCATATTCTCTCTTCTCTCTCTCTCTCTCTGTGTGTATTGGGTTAACTCAGTAGCACAGTGTAATTTTCCTTTTTCCTAAAAAGAGACACGGTTTCTTTTCTTTCTTTTTTTTTTTTCCAGTAGTCTTACAGTCTTGCTATTGCAGTATAAAGTGAGTATTATCTAGAGAATGATGGCCAATACAACAGCCAATTAACCCCATAGGCTATTAAACAGTTGAAAACGGTTAGCCTTTGTTACTTATGCCTCTACATGTTGGTTTCAGTGATCTCTTAACTCTTTTGAACTGACTATGTGAAAACAAAATATCGCCTTAGCTTACCATGTCTCATGGATAGAATAGCATCCCCTGCTAACTAGCAATAAAAACCTAAAAAATAAAAATATATATTCTTTAGGAAAAATGGCACTTCATATAAAATTTTAAACCTGCATAACCAGGTAGGAAACATTTTATGTTTAGAAATGTATTTTGCATGAATTCTTCAAATAGAAACCAAAGTAGATTTTCAGTGATGTTCTTTGTAACTATTCATTAATTCCTTCTAAATTATTGAACCCCTAAAATATGTCAAAAACTATACCAGGAACTGGAAATAAAATGATGTGCAAAATGATCCAGTTCATGCCTTCATGGAGGCTATAGATTAGTGAACAGAAAAATTAAATATTCACACAGATGGTTAGATATAAACGGTGAAAGAAGTATGAGAATAAATAGAGGATTCTATGAGAACATGGTGGTGGAGTGTCTCTATTAGGGTTTACTAAGGTGAATATTATTGAGTTGGTTACATTTAGATGAACATTTCATGAATAAGTAAGAGGATGGCAAAGGGAAGGGTTAATTGGGAAGAGAAATTAAACTATAGGATAGAAATTAGTCTGTGAAATAGAAAAATATCTCCTAAGAAAGAGACATTTCGCCCGAGATGTGACACAGGGAAGACAAGTAAGAACAATTTACCATATAAAGGGGTTTGTATGTTCAAAGGTATGAGCAAAGAGCTTTTGAGGGACTAAAATAAGGTCATTGTTACTTCAACTTCCCATTTTCAACTCTAATAGAAACTCTTCAAGATGATTAATAATGAAATAAATAAATTATCCTACTTTCATAACATTGATCTTATAAAAACAGGTGGATAAAGAGATTCTACAGATAGAAGACCAGTCAGTGGTATGGATCTTATAAGAAGGTGGATAAAGAGTTTCTACAGATAGAAGACCAGTCAGTGGTATGGTGGTGAAGGCAGCTAGAACCCACATGGCCAACTGCCCCATGAGTCTGGGACTCAGCATCTTGAGAAACATGGTAGGTAAATGTTTGTGTGTGCCCAAAAGTCCCAGAAAGAGAGAGAGAGGCAAGGAGATGCTTTCTCAATTTCCTTGTCTGAAGGTGGATAAAGAGTTTCTACAGATAGAAGACCAGTCAGTGGTATGGTGGTGAAGGCAGCTAGAACCCACATGGCCAACTGCCCCATGAGTCTGGGACTCAGCATCTTGAGAAACATGGTAGGTAAATGTTTGTGTGTGCCCAAAAGTCCCAGAAAGAGAGAGAGAGGCAAGGAGATGCTTTCTCAATTTCCTTGTCTCTCAGTCTCCAGTGAGTGTGTATGCACCCTCTAGCAAGTTGAAAAAAATTATATATAAATAAATGACAGCTGATCTATTGTTAACTGAAAATGACAAAAGTGTTTCTTAAAACAATGCCTACATTTAGTAGAAAGTAAATATAGGACCTCAGAGTCTAAAGTGGAGTCTGAATTTTGCCTAAAGGAAAAAGAGTGGCAAGAATTTATAGGAACTTTTTGTGATAGGAAACAAAGAATCTATGCCACAGAAGTTAAGTAAGAACAAACAAATTGTGAATATTCAGGCTCTGGTAGGAATATTCATGGCACAAGGGCTAGATTATTTTGTCAGTGTTTGTAAGACACATTGTAATGGCTAAGATATGTTGGTGAGTAAAAGACAAAAGTTGAAAACAGTCAGTAGCACATAGAGAATGGCTCAAGTCATTCCATGAAATAGGCAGGGAGAGCTCCATAGAACAGAAAGCTTCAACTTGCTCATTCCTTTATTTATTATTCAACAATTATTTATGGAGCATTTGTTGCATGAAATTATTTCCCCATCTATCAGTGACACAGCAGTAAAAAATACTGTCAGGTTACTTACATTTATGAAAAGCACGCTCTAGTGTATTGTAAAATACTAAAGCAAGGACAAGTCTAGAATAAAAGCCAGCAAAGGAGTCTGGAAAGGATCTGCTAGAGAAGAGCAAGTAAATCTGCAAGAAAATGTGGTACTTAAAGTGGGTAGGGAAGGACATGCAATGGAGAGGGAGAAAGAAAACTTGAGAACAGAGTCACTGAGACCGAATGCTAGATGGATCAAACTGAAAATATCTCCTGGATCGTTTTCTCGGCCTGGAAGGTCATGTGCCCTACTGCTGATAATCTTTTTTTCTTTCTTTCTTTTTCTTTTTTTTCAAAGATTTTTACTATAAGGCTTATGTGCTTGCAAGAGAAACAGAGACCGAAAGTGAGAAATCACCCCTGAAGGAGGATGGTCTTGCTGCAATCCCTTCTCCATTTTCCTCTTGGGATTTTGGGCACACACACACACACACACACACACACACACACACACACACTGTGAGTTGTAAGCCACCAGATCGGAGACTCAAACCACAGTTGACTACATAGGAGTCCAGCCACATAACAATTGCACCATCTTCTGGTCCTAGTATTTTTTTATTAAGATATTTTTGCCTTAAGCCCCATGTGCTCACCTGAGAGAGAGACAGACACAGAGACAGTGATAAGGAAAGTGAGAAATCACCTCCCAGGGGATGGCCATGTTACAATCTCTTCTCTCTATCATCCTCCCCGGATCTCAGGAACATGTGCACATGCACCCAGGGTGATTTTTAAGCCACCAGTCAGAGACTTAAACCATGGTTGGCCATGTGAGAATCCAGCCACATAACCGCTAGGCCATCTGCTGGCCCCTGATAAACATCTTTTCAGTAAATCTGTGCATGATAATTAACATGCAATGCAGATAGTGAGATGTGTCATAAAAGATAAATAATGTAGGTCAGCATGATGAGATGGTGTGTGCTGCAAGGGTACTGTGCTCCATAGGCCCAGAGGGAGGCCCAGGTTTGATTCCCAGTTCAACTTAAAGCCCTGATGTGGTGGCATGATCCTGTAGTCCTAGCTAGGATGTAGAGGCAGGAGGATAAACACCCAGCAAGATCCTGTTCAAAAACAGAAAAAAGGGACCAGCAGTTAGCGTAAGGGCTATATCGCTGGACTTCCTGTAGTTGACCGCAGTTCGCGTCCCAGACCCAGTGGCTTAAAACTCACGCTGGGTGCGTGCGCGTGCATGCCCGAGATCCCAAGAGGAGAATGGAGGAGAAGGGATTGCAGCGTGGCCATCCCCCCTGGGAGGTGATTTCTCCATTTCTCTCTCTCTGTCTCTGTCTTTCTGATGAGTGCATGCACCCTCTAGCGAAAACCTCTAAAAAAAAAAAAAAAAAAAACCAGAAGCAAAATAATAGCTGAATTGGTTCAGAAGAAGGATACCCCTAAATGTGAGAAAATATGCCACACTCCAGCTGCAGAGGTGAAGATGCATAATCTATTAATGTATACATGACACAAAGATGGCAGAGCCAGATTTCTTCTTATGTGAGTTTTTATTATAACCTCAGATTCTGTCACATGTAGGGTTGGTGATCCTAAAGTGATATTGACATAGTTCTGTGACTTGACATTGTCATAACTCCAAGAGTTGAAAACAAATAGGTAAAGAGGGACCAGGAAATGGTGTAATGGTTGCATCATTGGACTCCCACATATTCAATTACAGTTTGAGTCCCAGATCCGGTGATTTAAAACTCACTCTGGGTGCGTGTGCGTGCACGTGCATGCCCAAAATCCTGAAAGGAGAATGGAGAAGAAGGGATTGTGGTGTGGCCAACCCCTGGGTGGTGATTTCTTGCTTTCTGTCTCTGTCTTTTTCTATATCTCTGGTGAGCACATGTGCCTTATAGCAAAAATCTCTCTTAAAAAAAAATAGGTAAAGAGATGTACTACAAATTTTCTTACTGTCTCAAAAGAGCAGTGTGTTATTCTGGTACTTACTGATAAGCAAACAGAAATAGTTAGCATGATTTTTAAAATAATGTGAAATGTAGGAAGTATAAAATGCAAGCCACATAGAATATATTTATAGACTTTTGTTGCTGAAATAGCAATTTTAATGCATTTGCCCTTTCAAACAACAACAAGCATCTGAGAACCTGTGTAAGAAATTTAGTGGTACCACAGTCAATCTGGAAATCTTTCTCATTAGTTCATTCTTCATTTAAAAATAAAAAATCCAACCTCTTTTGCAGGGTGTTGGCATTATTCCAAAGGTAGTTTGACCCTGTAAGCAAAACATGGTGGAGAGGTTCTTTCTTTAGCAAACATACATCCCAATGAGCCATCACTTTAGTACTAATATCACCTTTCATGTATTTATATATTTCAGCATATGACAGCTTGAATGTGTGTTGCTAAGATTTATTTGATAAGGTGTTGTCCCATTTTCATTGCCCATCTCGTTTTTTTTTTTCTTTTCTTTCCTACAGATAATATAAATCAAAATCTTGGTGTCATAAAACCTAATTGTACATCTTGCCATTCTGCATCATTTTAAAAGAGTGCTATACATGAAGAGTGCTTTATGTATTTGAGTGGTTTATTTGCCTCTTCTGTAAGATAATACAAATGACAATCAGCTTAGGAACCCACACATGGCAGATTTTCATGGTACTATTATATCAGTTTAGGTGCTATATATGAAACCTGATGAGCCTAGTAATAACTTTATAAAACAAGGTTATCAAAGGAGTGCCGATTTTAGCAGGAAAGAGAATCATCCACAACTGGCAATCTCTGTAGACTGCCAAATCACCCAAAATCCTATTCTGCAAAGCAGTAATCTTTAATGTACCAATAAAAAGTAACTCTTTTTGGGATAGCTATTGTGCTTGTAATTGCACACTCAGAAAGTAATTTGCATAATACTGCAAAGGATCACAAAAACATGCTGATAAAAAAGGTAATTTAGTATGACTGGGAAGCCAATTGCCCATATGCCAATCTGTCTTTATTTATTCTTCACTCAATTATAAGCACCTACTGTGTGCTTGTTACAAACGAATCACTGAGAATAAAGATTTTAAAAAGAAATATCTTTTACCCAAAAGGAATCTATATTTTAGTCTTAAGATGAAGAAAGTAGGGTTTGATATTTCTTATTACAGAGGTAGGTATCAAGGATATTTTAGGGAGCAAAATAGTTGGGACAATGGGAGCACTGAATCAGATGAGAGGATATTTGGTGAATTAGAAACAAAGCTGGATAATTTTGGGGAGAATATTTTCTATATAGAAGAACTTTCATGTGAAATGCACAGAAAATAAAAAAAGCTGGTGTACTTTGGAGAGAGAACATAGTCTAAGTTGACCAAATAAGGAGAAGGATAAGCTAGGAGAGTGCAGATTGAAAAGTTACAGAGCTAGTTAATAATAAATTTGTATGCCGTGTTAAATACTTTAGACATAATGCTCAAGGCAATTAGACTCCATTGAAAAATTTATGCTAGAACATGTTCTAATCTTATTTGCATTTTTAAAAGATCACTGTGGAGCAGGTTTTACAGAGAAGCAAGAACCAAGACCTTTTAGGAGGCTCTTGCAGTAATTGAAATGAGTGATGATGTGAGCCAAAATTAAGTTAAAGGAGTGGGATGGAGGGAAAAGAATAAATTACGAGATATTAAGAAAGCAGAATTGACGCAGCCTGATGGAAGAAGAGGAAGAGTAAAGAGCCAAATGTTAATTTCACTGGAAAAAAAATGACATGTTTCTTAGTGGGAATACAGATTCTGTCTGAAATATGCTATTTTAACTCTATAAAGGTTTGATCCAATAGAGTTCTTTAATACATTTTATTGAAACAAGTTCATACATTTTTATCTGTCATTTTCAGTAGAACAAATATATATATATATACACACATACATACACACACACTAGTATTTATTTAATAAAAAAATAAGTTTTGTGCATGTTTTGCCTGATTTTGTCCATTGTCAATTAAAGAGATAAAATAAGCTAATATCCATGAAGCTCTTAGTTCAATGTCTGGCACATATTCTTTTTTTAAACAAATAATTTATAAATTTTTCTGTATTTTTCCTTGTAGATATTTATGAAGCAAAAGGTGATCACACTAGTCTTTAAAGGAACAAATGCAAATTAAGAAACAATGGTGCATGTTTTTACATGTTTTATCTGAGCATATATATGTAATAGCAAACTCAAAATTTATAAACAAATTATAAATTTAATTCCTTCCATTTTAAATTCTTGAAAATTTCCTGGTACTTTTTGTTTTTGTGGGTAATAATATTTAATAACTGTTAAACAAGAGTGCTAAATCATTAATTCATTTTCTTCTATATTTTTGGACTTTATAACACTTTGGAATAATTATCTTTAATTATATAACTTTCCTATGTTTAAACTGCATTAAGAGAATAAGTCATACTTAATGAAGCTAATTTTTAAACAAAGATTATGTAGACTTAGGAAAGAAGAGAGTACATAAAGTGACTTCTAGAGATGGAACTTCTTGGTAAAATAAATAATATGTATTTGAAGTCAGATTGTTCTGTGTTCAATTTTAGGTATTAATTTTTTACTTTATTATAGTTTTATCAACTCAAGTGCTATACTGTAAGAAGCCCTCAAAAAGTGTGACCTGTTATTCTGCTTTTAACAGCTTTTTAAGATAACACATTCACTTTCTTACAAAAACTTTTTAGATGATTTATTTATTTTTAATTCACCAGAGGGCAAATAAGAGAAAGAGAAGAAGAGAGAGAAGGAAAGTCAAAACAGTATTTCTCCAGGGGAAAGGTCATGTTAATTCTTTCTCTTCCATTTCTCCCTTCTTTGAGGATTTGGGCTTGCACACATATGGGTCTGGTGTGCTTTTCCAGCTACTCTGTTTGGAGATCCAATAGATCATATGGCATCCATGCACTTTAACCACCATGCCACCTGCTGGTCCAAAAAGTTTTTCAGTTTAAACTTTTATTTTTTGGTATCTTTTTATAAATGTTGCTTTGCTTTTAGATGATTTTACTTCTTCAACCTTTGGACAACATATGGACCAAATAAAACACTATAGTTTTCAGATTTCACATTTCAGCCTCAACTGTAAAATAAAACTTAAAAACATGAAAATGAATATTAAAAAAACACTATGTACAGATTTCAAAAGTTTTTCATTCCCGAACTTCATACTTAAATTTAATTTTTCCATGAACTTCTTGAAATCTCTTCTTTTATGAAGAATTGTACTTCTGCAAATTAATAGAGATGATTTGGGTAGTTATTAATTCAAAATCACAGATATCGTCATTGTTTCATTCTACTGTCATATTCAGAAAAGGTTTGGTTTTCCTTAAACAAACAAGTAAAATTCAATGATAAATAAGATATAAATGCATAACACAAATTATGCAAATCTAACTTTCCTAATTTTATTAATAATATTGAAGTTTTTTAAATGATCTGTTAACTAAATATTGACCAGCAGATGGCGTGGTGGCTACTGCAGCTGAATTCCACATAGCCAACTATGCAGTTGGAGTCTTAGACCTGGTGGGTTGAAAAGCATGCCAAGCATGAGTGCACATACCCTATAGTAAAAACAAATAAATAAACAAACAAAAAACAACCTGAATTTGGGGGCTAGCTGGTTGCACAATGATTAAGGCACCTGAATCCTACGTGGCTGACTGTTCTTTGAGTCCTGGACTCAGCAGCTTGGAAAAAAAAAAGTATTGAGTGCATGTGCATGCATGCCGAAAATTGCTAGAGGAGGGAGAAATATAAGAAAATGGAAAATGGATTGGGGGCAGAATGACCATCCCCTACAGAGAGTACTCTCACTTGCCCTCTCTTTGGCAAACACATGTGCCCTCTGGCAAATTAGGGAAAAAAAAAACAAAAAACAGAAACAAAAAACAAAGAACAACTAAAATTTCAAATAAAGTATTGAAAAAAAAAGTTTACATGTTCTGAGCTTTTTATGTTTACCTGAGTAACAGATAACAGGTTAAACTTTAAAAAATCACAGATTGGAATAAGAACCCACAATGTATTTCTAAGCAGTTATTCAACATGCAAACCATTACATTAATTTAACCAAAGCAAACTTATCTACATGCTCAAGTCAATGGAAGAAATTCCCTAACATGTGCTTGAATGTTCTGGAAATGAAAATATGTGCTATAAAATTTTAAAATGTATACTTTCAATTCTTGTCATGATTTCATTTCAGAAGTGGTAACAAACATTTCAGGAACCATCACAGTCCATGAGCCATGCCTTGTACGGCACTGGCTTAGTGTTCATAAGAAGACACATAGAGTTGAGGACATTTCATGAAAGAGAAATAAGGCAGGCTATAAGGATTTACAGTAGAATTTTAATCTAGTTTTTGGAGTTATACTGGGGTTCAGTTCCTCCTGAGTCTTAGAGAAGCATCAACATATACCAATATTTGAAAAAAAAAGTGGAAGAAAATAATATTAAGACCCAATATCAAAATAGTCACTGTGATCACTTTGCTATGCACATTTTTATATTGTTCAAGTTACATACACTTTAAATATGTATATGCATATAAAACATACTTTATGATAATTATAGCCTCTGTTAATATAAGTGCATTCTAAACTTTTTTTTTTAATTTGCCAGAAGATGCATGTACTCTCCAAAGAGAGAGAGAATAAGGATGAGAAAGCACCACCCTGTAGGGCATGGTCACACTGCAATCCTTTTTTCTCTTTTCTTTTGGGATTTTATGTATGCACATACACATACATAGCATGTGTGTGAAGAAGCCACTGGGTCCAAGACTAAACACACAGTCAGCCATCTGAAATTCAGTCACCGTGACATTGACAAAAATACCCTAACATAATTTCACATCCTCTTAGGAGAATAAGAATGTTGAGGTTAGTGGGTTTCCCACCTCAAGTAAAGTCAAAGTTCTTCAAAGTCCTGAGCTGAGCTTATACAATCCGGACACCTCCTTATCACTGTCCAGCATCATCACGGTCACCACTCTCTCTCCTGCTTTCTTGCTACTCTTCGTCTTTTATCTCTAGACACACTGAATCTTTGTTATTCTTGGCCCATCTCACATGCTCCCTCTCAAGGACATTGTACTTCTTATTTTCACTGCCTCGAACTCTAACCTGCCAGTTATTCATCTTGCTCATGTCTTCAGATCTTCAAGGTGTTTAATGAAGTATAACTTTCCCAGGGAGAACTTTTCTATTTAAAATAGCAAACTCCCATCCCCTGCCTCAGGAATTCTTATACTCCTTTCACATTTCTACAATATCTTTATTTACTACTTTCTGAAATATGCCTAATATACTTTATTTACTGTGCAATTGTCTGTCTGCCTACTAAAATGTAAGCTCTATGGGGGTATAAATTTTGATTTTTCTGTTCTCTAAATGTATTGTAGGTATGTATGTATATATACACATAGGCTTAAATAAATGAGTAAATGCACATTTCTCTTTTCACTTGATCCATCTGTGGTTACTCTTCTGTATCTGGGAATACCACATTTTGAGAGTAAGGTAGTTTGCCATGGAAATTGAAAATGCTGTTTTCTCTAGCCCTTCTTTCTGCAAGATTGTCTCTGGGATGTTCAGAGGTGTAGATCCACATCCTCTCACTTCCTTCTTATCTTTCATGCCCAATCAGGCATCTTCAGTATGGTTTTCTCACCTTCTCTTCACCATGGGTCACAAGGTAATCAGTATAATGAGAATTTGCCATGTTGTCATAGTGCCCTTCATTAAAGTTGATAAGTTGCATGTTTAAATACTGTCTCAGGTTCAAAAATTGAGCAAATTATCACATTACATGCAGGGTACTGTCTTTAAGCTCCTGATCATCCATTTAGACTTTGCTAGATTATATAGATTGGACAGTATTCTTATTGATGGCCCCTCTGTTTCACCTCTAGGTAATTCACAATCTATTACTTCCTCTATAATTCTCTAAAAATCAGGCTTCTTTGGCTGCCACTTCAACCTTATCACTCATACAATAATTGTGCCCAGTTTCTGTCTGACAGTTAATTATTTACACACTTCTCTTATTGTTCTGAATTTTAAATTCTCCATTCCAGTGAGACAAGCTTTGTGTGGCACCTCTTACCATTGCTCCTATCTCACAAAGGAGGGTCACCGCAGTTTTATTTTTAAACCAAATGAATATCTTTCTCATAAGCATATTTCTTGTTTCATAGCAAATTGTGTAGATTCCAGATAGATCTGAGAAATGTAAGGGTTTGGAGGAAAATTCATGAGAAATATGTATTATGAAAAAAGTATGCATGGATTTCAAACTCTTTCTCACTAAAATAAACTTGTACTAATTTTATTTCTCCAAAATATAGTGATGTTCCCTCATAGGATTATCTGGTGGGGTTTCTAGATTTACATACTTTATTGGGGACCAGCAGGTGGCATGGTGGTTAAGGTGCTGGACACTCCCACATGGCCAACCATGGTTCGAATCCCAGACCTGGCGGCTTGCTTTCTTGCTTTCTCTCTTTCTCTCTCTCTGTCTCTCTCTGGTCATATTAAAATAAATAAATGAATGAATAAAATTAAAAATAAATAATTCTTTAAAAAAGATTTTTATTTACTTTTTTTAATCAACCCCCATATTCTAACACATTCACTTAATTTGTATAGCTCATTACTTTTTTTGTGCTACAAGAAACTATTGCTATAGCATATTTACATAATCTCCTGAAGTTCCGTCAGGTTGTAAACTCTGTATTCCAGAAGAATGTTCTCATACTGACAGAATCTCTTTCATTAAACTAAATATTAATATCTTGCCTCTACTTAGTCTAAAACCCTCAGAATTCAAGCGTATGTGTGTATTTCTGGGTACATGTTTTAAACCCTGTGGTTTCTTCAGAATATAGTCCTTCTCTGACACACTCACTAGATTATATTGCACATTAATCCTAGGAATTGGCTCAGGGGTAAGAAAGGTTATGGGGGCAGATCCTGGAGAGGAGGCACATGCATTATTTCAGAGGAAAATCTCGGCATTTTTCTCAAATCATCGTGAGAGTTCTCACCTTTTATATTGAGAGAGTAGAGTACTTCCACATAGTCAGGGGCATAAAAAGAAAAAATAAATCAGCCAATTTAATTAAGTGGAGTTTTTGTTTTTTTTGAGAGATTTTTGCTATAGGGTGCATGCACATGCCAGAGAAACAGAGAGAGACAGAGAGACAGAAAGTGCTAGATCATCCTCTCCGGGTGATTAACACAGCCATGCCACAATCCCTTTTCCTCCATTCTCCTCTCAGCATTTTGAGCATGCATACACACATGCCTGGTATAAGTTTTAAGCCACTGGGTCTAGGACTCAAACTGCAGTCTGTTATGTGGGAGCCCAAGAACATAACCCTTATGCCATCTGCTGACTCCAATTGAGCAGAGTTTTAATTGAGCAAATCTAACACAATTCGAATTGGGCAGTTGTTCTGGGATTGTTGGACAGCTCCATGTATCCCCGTGGTCACACAGTAACTTCCGGAAAAAGAAAGTGATGTGTACAGGAATAAGAAGGTAACATACAAAAAATGAAAGTGAAAGAATGAGGTAGAGAAAAAATTAGGGTTTATTATGTTCCAAAGTTTGTCTTCATTAATAGAGTTTAAAAGTCAAGATGGTTGTGATTGACTGAAGCCTAGCTACTGTGATTGACTGTAACCTAGCAAGAAAAAAAAAAAAAATGAGGTCGCACTTTGTTTACGGAAATCAAGCAGAAGTATGGAGGCTGTGTGTGTGTGTGTGTGTGTGTCTATGTATTAGTCGAGGACTTAACTGAACTTGGAGACTTGGAGATTCAAATGTCCAGGTGTATCAGTTCATATCTTCCCATGTCTAGTGCCAGATTCCATTCTTCCCACCAAATGAGAATGTATTTGACCTTGGTGCAGCAGACTTGCCTTTATTGGTATTTTAATATTCTTTAAAGCCTAGCTACTTTTATAAGTAAATGTAGGGTTAGTCTTCAATTATCTCTGTCCTCCTGCT
>NW_006159624.1:2008742-2022308 GCF_000334495.1 Tupaia belangeri chinensis
GAGATTTGAACCTCTTTAAATACTAGCAAGGGGGGCCAGCAGGTGGCATAGTGGTTAAGGACGCTAGACTCCCATATGGCCAACCACAGTTCAAGTCCCGGACCTGGCAGCTTGTTTCCTCACTTTCCCTTTCTCTCTCTCTCACTCTCTTCCTCTCTGGTCAAAATAAATAAATAAAATAATTCTTAAAGAAAATATGCTAGCAAGGAGGACCACTGTTTTTTATATTTAGCATTTAGTTGCTGAATACTGTTATTTCCAGACCATCCACAATGCAGACTGAATTTGTTGTCCTTGTAGTTCCTCTGTACTTCTTGAATATCTGAAACAACATAATTCATTCCCTTTCACTAATGTATTATCCTATATTAATACCTGTAAACATATTCTAATTACATTGCCTTATTTTTTTATTTTTTGGTCAGAGGTTCTCTGGTATCCACCTGTACCCTGAAATGTGAATATTATTATTCTAAATTCCATCTTAAGATCTGTTTCCTCAAACCACTCCTATCACCAATCTTGCATACACTCAAACTGAGATGAGAATGCAGGAAGTTATTAAAGGATGCTTTAAGTATTAAAGGGACCAATACCAGTTAAAAGGAGTTAAGAAAAAACACTGTGAAGAGAGGTGACTTAGACTCTGATATAATCCTAAGTAAGGCATCAGCTGACACACAGGGATTTTTGATTCATGAAGTAGAATGACCCTTTAGAATTTTCTCCAGCTGAGGAAAGGTGGTAGTGTTATCTAACTTACTTCATTAGTCGCTGCATGCGGGCTGCTCCTGGAAAGAAGTGAAATCTTAAATAATGTTGTTTTCATCAGTCAAAACTATCCCTAAACTGTCCTCAGCAGTAGTTTTGGAAACTGAAGAAAATATTTCATTTCTGAAAGACTACCTGGCCAGGTATCACCATGCCCACCATCAGTTCTAGTAAATGAATCTTATTTCACATAGCAATTGCCCATTATATGGAAGTACAGTCTAGAAAGTAACATTGCTTTATGCATTGCTCCCTCTAAAAATTTTTATCTGTATTGTACATGTGCCACAATTTACTGAATAAATTCAGTGGATGCCTGACTTCTTTTTAAAATGTGATTAGTTGTAAAACAGGGACTCCATTTTATTGTTCAATGTTTTCCTTTTACAAAATATTGTATTTTTTCCCGAGTGCAACATTTTCTTCATTTTATTTTATTGATTTATTTATTTTGTAGATGCTAATACATTTCTCCTTTGTTCCTATCCCATGTTCCACAGCTGAAGAATGAGAGATGAATAAAATGAGTAATAACCTTTCCTTAATAATATGTAGGAAAAGCAGTATGTTTCTATAGATTTGTTTGTGTATTTGTGATATATATATATATGTATATATATACATTTTTATATGTAGTATATATGTATATATGTATATAACCAAGATTTGTGCAACATTTGCACCTATTCTCTATAAATTCAGATACCTCTAAAAATTGTAAAGCTTTAACTCAGAAAATATTTATAAAGTAGCCTTAACCCTTTTCAAGGACTTTACTAGAGCTCATTCTTATGAAAATCCATATACTATGCTGAAAGCTAAGTATGCATAATAAAGAAAACCATGAGATATTTGCTGCTGAAAAGCTCTGCAAAATTTATCACAAAAACATAAGAATAGAAACTCAGATATACCCTTCTGATACAAAGCTAAAGCACTGTAATGTTAGAGAATTGTAGAATGTTTGCTCAGAATGGAAATCAATGTTCACAAAATTAGGTTTGCAAGGCAGAATGGTACTTACATTGAATTTAAGTTAAATAATGATCAGAATCAGAAAATTAATTTTTGCATGTCTCCATTTGTGACAATAAAATTGTTAGATATTTGTTGTATTATACACTTATCCCTACACTAGTCCTTTAAAAAACGAACAAAAAAAAATTAATCACTCATTAAATACCCTATCAGTCATTGCTTTTATTATGATATTGAGCACAGTTCCATGATAAGCATATTCATGTTAAACATTAAGTATACAAAATATGACTTCATTCTCTCCCTTTTTAATGCACAACTTGCTTTCCATGGTACTATTTTTTGTTTGTCTCCTACACCTGTTGTTTGCTGTTTTTTTGTTTTTAATTTGCATATTCTGCTCTTTATGTTATTATTTTTATTTTTAATTCACCAGAGGGCATGTGTTCTTGCCAGAGAGACAGACAGAGGAATAGAGAAAGAGAAAGGGAGGGAGAGAGAGAGAGAGAGAGAGAAAGGGAGAGAGAGAAAGTACCCCCTACAGAATGTGATCACACAGCAATCCCTTACCCTCCATATTTCACCCTGTCAGGATTTGGGGCACGCACGCACACACACACACACACACACACACACACACATACACACAATATATTTTTCAAGTTATGAGGACTGGGATTCCAACTACATGGTCAGCCATGTGGGATTCAACTGCTTTAATCGCTATGCATGGAGTCAGCCCTGAGTTTTGTATTGTAGCACTTTTGTTTCCAACCTTCTTTATTCTTTCAGATTCTACATATGAGAGATAACAATTTTCTTTTTGCATCTGGCTTAGTTTATTCAGCATAATGTCCTCGAGGTCCACACAAGTTATGATAAATGACAGAAGCTCCTTTTTAAAGACTTTGTTCTTCACATTTCCCTATCTCTAAAAAATAAGATATTATTTTTGCTTTCATGGTCTGAGCTTTTTATTTATTTATTTTTTTTTGGAGAGATTTTCACTGTAGGGCACGTGCGCTCGCCAGACAGACAGAGAGAGACATAGAGACAGAAAGCGAGAAATCACCCCCCAGGGAGGATGGTCACGCCGCAATCCCTTCTCCTCCATTCTCCTCTCGGGATCTTGGGCACGAACGCATATGCGCCCGGCGTGAGTTTTAAGCCACCGGGTCCGGGACACGAACCGCGGTTGACTACGTGGGAGTCCAGCGACATAGCCATTACGCTAACTGCTGGTTCCCTATAGTCTGAGCTTTTGGTGTGCTATCTGAAAATGCTTTTTATTATTTCATTTTTACTTCCCTCTAGTATACAGTTTGAATTTAATGTTAATATGGAAATTACATTTAATTATTTATTCTTATTTTTATCTTCGCAATACTTTGATTGTTAATATCTGTGGGAATATTAAGCGTTTGTGGTCAGTTGGCCTTCATGTTCTTCTTTACCAAGGCCAGAGCTTGAATGACAAACATAAGGACATTTTACACCTAACACAACAGAATTAGAAATTGGCAATTTCACCTTCACCTCTGCGATCGTATTTTGGCGCATTTGACTCAAATTATTATTCCAGTGTTATAAGTAGTTTTCTAATCTCTCAGCTCTCATTTTAAATTTATCAAGTTTTTTTTTTCCATTCAATACAAAATTTATCACATCATTGACCATTCAGTGGAATTCTGATTGTAAACACTGGAGTAGAAATAATTTTCACTTAACTCCCTTATATTTAAAAAAATTCATCTAAAGCAACAATGTTATAAGTAAGTAGCAAAAAAGTTAAATTCTTTTCATTTAAATATTGAGGTCAAAACCATTGTGTACATATTTTTACAGTGCATTATATTTCTTTTTCTAGTATGATTATCCTGCATGCCAGTCAAGACAAAGACATTGCTATCCACATCATGATCATATAGCTTTTCATCATTTTTTTTTCACATTTTATTGATTCACTAAAGGTCTTAAAGACTTTCAGTATCAACCACAATTGATATGTACATATTTAAGAACACATGTCTGACTTTAGGCATAAACCTCAGTGAGTAAAGTGAACATACTATAAAGTAGCACCTTGCTGGGGCTATATAACTTACTGCAGTTATTAAATAGGTATTAATAGGTATTTTTAAATGCACTTTTAAATTTCAAGAAAAACAGATTTTAGTAGATCAAAATAAAAAAATATGTTAAGAGAAATTCGCTTAAAACTTAAAGCTAGGAAAAAGGTTAGAATTCAGTTCAAATAGTAGATAGATGAACCTATCAACAGTTCAAGAGAAGGCACAAATCCTTAAATATGGAAATCAAAGCATCGAAAAAAATCAGTAATATTGTAGTCTAAAGTCAAAAAATTCTATTTCACTAGTCCAGACTCACGTAATTAATCTCTCATCGATTGAATTTGCACTGTTACTGTGGTCTGAGCTGTTTCTATTGGATAGTTTGGATTCTCCTATGCCACTTATCAGCTAGATCTCACATTCTAAAAGACGTTCTATGATTAGGAGTTGTTGAAAGAGCCCTGGTATAGAATTATCAGAGTACCTCTCCTATATCCCAGTGTCCCAAACTTAGGAACAACTTTTTGATTCATTTTCCAATGGTCCTTGTTCTGTCATCTTACCTTACGCTTCTGGGAGTGTGTTTTCTTTAGCTATCCCATCTCTTTGCATTTTAAACCCTGCTGCATTGTGTTATTTTCATTAAGTATGTTTCTTATCCTCATTTAATCTACTACTTTTAAATCTTTTTCAGCTATTCTCTTTATTATCTATTCAACCGTCTGAACATCTTGTCTTGTATCTCTTCTTCTATGTAATTTTCTTGCATTTCTTTCAAAATAAGGAGATTTATAAAAATTGATGTCTATTTCATGCAATGAATTTTTTAGAAGTATTCTTTTTCTTTGGCTCTTAGATGCTGTTCTCCTTTTCTTTTACAGATATAATAATACTTTCAGAAAAAAATATATTTCTCAAAACAAGTATTAACTTAGCACATCTCAACGCTAAAATGTAGACCTGCGATATAAAAGTAGAGGATGAATATCTTTTTTCTAAAATGCTTGAGTTCAGAAGAGTTTCAGATTTCATTTTTTAAAATTTTAGAATGTTTGCATATATATAATTAGACACTATGAGGATAGAAACCAAATATAATTTCAAAATTCATTTCTGTTCCACATACTTCTTATATATAGGCTAAAGGTAAATTTATTCAGCACTGTGTTTTGACTATGATCTGTCCCACAGATTCAGGTGTACAATTTTCCTTTTGTGGCATCATATTGGCACTCAAAGAGTTGGGATTTCACCGGGTGCGTGTGCGTGCGTGCCCAAGATCCCGAGAGGAGAATGGAGGAGAAGGGATTGCGGCGTGACCATCCCCCCTGGGGGGTGATTTCTTGCTTTCTGTCTCTATGTCCCTCTCTGTCTGTCTGGCGAGCACATGCACCCTACAGTGAAAATCTCTCAAAAAAAAAAAAAAAGTTGGGATTTCAAAGCATTTTAAACCTAGAATTTTTGGACCAGACTTAGTCAACCGGTACTATGCATTTTAAAATTTTAAAAAATATTTTTCCTCATGAGAGATGGAGAGAAAAAAAGGGAAAGATGAGAAAGAGAAGAAAATAAGAAAGAGAAAGAGAAGCAGAGAGAGTGGTGCCACAGACAGGTCTTCATGCCACAATCTACCCCAGCCTTATCTCATGATCTTAGTCCTAGGTAGCTAGGATCATGAGTATGGGTGTGTTTCTGGAGTGTAGAGAAGGATCTCAAAGTGTGAACCCAGGACCTTCCCATATGACCTCAGTGTCAGAATATTGCATTACCTCTGTGCAACCATTCCCGGCCCTTTTTATTCTTAAAAATAATATTTTGATGTTTTCAACATTTAAATATTATTAAGAATATATTCTTGGGGGGGCCATCAGATGACATAATGGTTACATTGTTGGACTCTTGACATGGCCGACCACAGTTTGAGTCCCAGATACAGGCAGCTTGAAACTCATGCCTGTCCATGTGTGTGTATGCCCAAATCTTGAAAGACAATGGAGGAGAAGGAATTGCAGGGTGGCCATCCCCCTTGGGGGTACTTTCTCTCTCTGTCTCTGTCTCTCTATTTCTCTGTTGAGGGTATGTGCCTTATACCAAAAATCTCTCTTAAATAAAAGAATTTAGTATTGGTTCTATTTTAAAATATTTTATTTAAACATTTCAAAAATAAAAAGTCTAAATAGCAAAGAGATGGACATACAGCAGCCTTCCTCAACCAGGGACTCATTTTCTGTAGTATCAGTTACCTGTGGTCAATATTGAATAGAAAATTCCAGAAATTAACAATGCTAAGTTTTAAATGCTATGTGACAATGCCTCCATCATTCATCGTAATTCATCTTGTCTCTTAAGCATTTTATCATCTACAAGAAGATTAAATACAATACGATTACATATTATAAGAGTGAGACCATATTCACATCATTTTATTTAAGCATGTTGATATAATCATTCTATTTTGGTGGGGTTTTTTTTATTATTGCTAATCTCTTACTCTGTCTACTTTATAAATTGGACTTTATCAGAGTTATGTATGTATAGGAAAAATCATAGTACATATAGAGTTTGGTCTTAACTGCAGTTTCAGACATCCACTAGAGGTGCAGATGAAGTAGGTCCACTGCACTTGTGAAAAAGTAAACTCCATTCCCAAAGATACATAGCTATTATTAAATGTTCAGTGTTTTATATTTAAAAAAAGAAATAATGACAGGCAATGTGCTTGCCAAGAGAGAGAGAAAGCTCCCCCAATGGGGTGCAGTCATGCTGTAATATTTATTCTTCCATTTTGTCTTCCCATCAGGATTTTGGGCACATGTGCCAAATGTGTTTTTCAAATCACTGGGGCCAGGATTTAAACCATGGTTGGTCGTGTGGGATCTAGCTTCCTTAACCATTGTCCTACAAGAAAAGCACTTTTTTGTTTATGTGTAAATTTTGGGAGAGGACACATTTGCTAGCCAGAGAGACACAAAGAAAGGAAGAGAGAGAGAAAGTGAGAAAGCACGCATCTTGGGGAAGGGTCATGCCACCATTCCTTCTCCATTTCTCCTTCTTTCAGGATTTTGGACATGTAAGCACACACATCTGGAATGTTTCTGAAACTACCAGGTTCAGGACTCTAACAGCAAAGTCGACCATGTAGGATCCAGTGTCTTAACTATCACACCACACCATAGTCTGGCCTAGCCCATGTCTTTTTTCTCTTTCTTTTAGATATTTTTTTCTAAAGGGCATGCAGGTTCACCAGAGAGACAGAAAGTAATGAATCACCTCCCAAGGAGGATGGCCATGCCACAGTCCTTCCTTCTCCATTCTCCTCTCATTATTTCTGGCACACATGCTCATGTATCTGGCATAAGTTTCAAGCCTCTGGGTCTGGGACTTGAACTGCTCTCAGACTTGTGGGATTACAGTGAACTAACCACTATGCCCTCTGCTTGTCCCAAGCCTATGTCTGTTAAATAACCATTTAACAATGTACTTTCAACTTTGGTATATAATTTTCTATTTCTTTTTTCAGAAGTGAACACACAATTGACAAACCTAAAGCCATGAATAACCCATGAAAGCTAAAGAATTGCAAATACACCTCAATGTTATTAAATTTATGAAATCTATTCTTTCATGGGTCCATTTCTAAATAACTGAATGAACAGAAAAAGCTAAAATTAAATTAAATGTTTATCTGTAATACTTGTCTCTAAAATCACGAGATTTGGAACAGATGTGTCAAAACATTAACTGTTGGAAATCTGTGTATTGAAGTAGGTGTTCACATTATTTTGATGTTAAAATATCTTATATTTGGGGCCGGCAGGTGGCATAGTGGTTAAGGGTGCTGAATTGCTATATGACTGACCATAGTTCGAGTCCTGGACATGGTGGCTTGCTTTCTTGCTTTCCCTTTCTCTCTCTCTCTCTGGTCAAACTGAAAAATAATGATGACAAATGGAATTAAATAAATAAATAAATCTTTAAAAATATATATCTTATATGAAAAGAAATTAAACACCTGAAAGTAATATTAACCAAAATAAAAGCAGAATATTTCTCCGAAATAACTAGAGAAAAACAAGGAGAGAAGATGTGGGTCATACTCAACATAAACTGTAAAATATAGATAGACGTGAGATCTAACATATATAAAAGATTATAAACTCTCCTATGAATTAACAAATATTCCTAGACAGCTCTAAAAGCAAATCCCAGCAATATGTCATTTAAAAAAGATACTGAAAACAAAATGATAGATGCTGAGTGTTTAAGGATAAACAACGGACAAAATTCACACAGAGAAAAGAAATCAAAGGTGTCAACATGAAGTTTAGACAAAGTACAATTCAAAAAGTAAAATTCAAAGAACCTTAAGAATAAGTCACACATTATATTGAGAAATAATATTACTGGCAGTGGAATTTTTACTTCAAGTATAAATATTTTTTATATCTTTTAAAATAATAGCTTGTACAGATGCACATGAGAGAGAGTGACATGCAGAGAGACAGCATTCTCGACATGGTCTGGTTTTCTCAGTCTTCACACTTCTCAGGGCTTTGTGCAGCCACATGTGCTTGGCATCTTCTCAGGGCCACGTGGGAATCCAACCTGCAGAATGACTGTGGTTTCCAGCATTGCAATCCAGTATGCTACGAACTGTACCACCTGGCTGAGTCACAAGTGTAAATATATTGCAAATGATTTTAAGAAAAAAATTCACAACAATTTCAATTTAAAAATAATTTATTCTTCATTTGATATTAAGGATTAAGATTGCTCAAACAATTTCATATAAAGTTATCATCCCTTGTTCAGGGGAATATATTTCAAAAATTCTAGTGGATGTCCCAAATCATGAATCTTACCAAACTCTAGGTACACTATGTTTTTTCCCTAATATGTACATATCTATAATAAAATTTAATTTCTACATTAGGCACAGTAAGAGATTAACCACGATAACTAATGACAAAATAGAATTACAAAAAACATACTATAATAAAAATTATGTGAAAGGGGTTGTTCTTGCTGTCTCTCTCAAAATATTTTATTATACTGTATTTATCCTTCTTGTGACAAAGTGAAAAATGATAAGTGCTGGTGAGGCTGTGCCGAAAAGGGAACTCTCCTACACTGCTGGTGGGAATGTAGATTAGTACAACCACTGTGAAGAACAATACGGAGGTCCCTCAAAGACCTATAAATAGAACTACCATATAATCCAGCAATTCCATTTCTGGGTATCTACCCAAAGGACAGGAAAACACTGAGTTGTAAAAGTTCTTGCACATCCATGTTTACTGCAGTATAATTTAAAATTGCTAAGACATGGAACTAACCCAAATGCCCATGGACAGATGAATAGATAGAACAAGTGTGGCACATATACACTATGGAGTACTATTCAGTCATAAAAAACAAGACAGTGGAATATGATAGAAAGTGGATGAATATGGAAGATTCACTGCTAATTGAAGCAAATCAGAGTATGAAAGGGATACATTGTATGTCCCTAGTGAGTATACATGGAATGTCCACACTACAGTAGAAACTGAAAGATAGGAAGACATAAAAGCATGGAGAACAACTGTGATTACTAGAAACAATGTGGGAGGATGGTGGGAAATGGTTGAGAAGAAAGAATCAAGGGGAAAAAGAAAGAATGAAAACTTATAAGGGACACAAAAAATGGACAATTATCTGTTGATGATAACAAGTATGATAATATCTTTAACTGGACTAATATGCAGTGTATTCTTGCTGGGAAAACTTAGTTTGCAAATGGTAATGATAGACAGTGATTGAACACATAATACTGAAAAAAAAGCCTGTGCAATGAGATGAAATGTGATGAATGATATAAGCATTACAATATAAAAGCCTTATGATTATTTATTTCTGGAATTTTTCACTAAATATTATTTAACTGTGGTTAACAGCAAATTACTGAAGCTGCAGAAAGAGAAACCATGGCAAGAGGGAGCTATGTCTGTTTTTGTTGTTGTTGTTGTCCTTGTTTTCCCTCTGTGTGTATGCGTGTGTGTGTGTGTGTATGTGTGTGTGTGTGTGTATGTAAAATTCTCAGTGGAAAGTTGTAATCTTCAAATTATTCTAAATCCAACCTTTAATAACTATTGTTGAGAAATCAGTCACTATTGTTTTTTTTTTTCTAATTGCATTTGAAATCTTCTTATTATTACCCAAGAAATCTGGACTCATTCTGACACTTAGTATAGAATTATTTTTACTTTTTTCTTTCTGATTTCTAGAGGACGGGGGATGCTTTTTGCTTTCAATGGTTTTAAGCAATTTTAATTATTAAGACTTCAGAATACTTTCACCTTCTCTCTGTGCTCTACTTTCAGTCTTTCAGTTGGAAGAACATGGCACTGACTCACTGAATTCTCTGTGTTTTCACCCTTTATATTTTGTAACTGACATTTGGTCCCTACTCCAGATTTTTCAATTTTTTTTTTATTTTATAAATTTTCCTTCAAAAATTATCTTTAGTTCTGATTATATGCTATTTAGTCTGTTCACAAAATGTTTAATTTGATTATATATGATGATTACATAGAAGTATATGTATAATTAAATTTAATTATATAGCATTCTTAAAGTGAAGTCACGTGCTACCCAATGACATTTTGGTCAACAATAAACCACATATATAATGTTGGAGCAATAGGATATACCATGTAGCATATGTGTATAATAGGCTATAATATGTAAATTGGTGTTAGTATACTCTGATATTTACAAAATGGTGAAATTGTCTACAGGTGTCATTTCTCCATCATTGATCTATGACTATTATATCTTTCCATATTTATCTAGACTTTTTTTTTTACTTTTTTTTTCTTTTTATTGAGAGGTTTTTGCTATAGGGCATGTGTGCTCACCAGACAGAGAGAGACAGAGAGACAGAAAGTGAGAAATCACCCCCCCAGGGGAGATGACCATGCCGCAGTCCCTTCTCCTCTGTTCTCCTCTTGGGATCTTGGGCATGCACGCACACGTGTCCGGCATGAGTTTAAGCCACTGGGTCCGGGACTCGAACTGTGATAGACTACGTGGGAGTCCAGCAACGTAGCCATTACTCTAACTGCTGGTCCCTATCTAGACATTTTTACAATCTCTTGTTCTTTGCTAACATATTGAGGCTTATCTGTTATGTATTTAAGTATAATACACAAGATTATTTTGAAGAAAATCACCTCTTTGCTCTAATATCTGAAGTTTATGATTATTTGTGCTGGATATCATTCATGGTGCTTCTTTTTGTATTCTGCTATGATTGTGAAGTATAAACTGATATTCCTTGTGTTCTTTATAATTTACTTCTAATTTACTTCTGCCCATTGGAACACTTGAAAAAACTTAAATTATTTTAAAATGTTTTTTTCTGAACATATATAATGTGAATTTTGTCAAATGATTGAAAAACTATGTGACATTTGACTTGTGCTTGTCAATTATCACTTGTGAACTTATTTCCACTACAGAAACAAACAAAAAAATTCTTCAGGAAATATCTTTCTACTCCACTTTAGGATATTGAGTTTATTTTTCATTCTTTTAAAATGAGAATGAAACATGTGGATTTTATGCAGAGGTATTCTGTGAGACTATTACTTTTGGTCTGTCCTAATGTTGAAATTCTACCTTTTAATTCTCTCAAAACTGTCAAAGCAGAATCACAAGGTCTTCATAGTTCAGTTGAAAGTATAAGATCAATACTATGCTGAGGAATTAATATCTCTCACAGATTATGTTCACACTATCCTTTTGGGTTTTGTGGACTACTTCACTTTGTGCCAGATATTTAAAAAGTATATATTCAATATATTATTCATTTCTAGGTGTACATATTTTATTTTAAGTATATAATTCACCTCACTAGTGAAAATAGGATTACCACCGTAATTTCAAAAGGAGATAATACCCAACTACCAAACAAGCAAAATTAAAATAGAAGTAAATTAATCAAAAAGTCTATAAAGAAGTTTAAAATTTTCTTTTCAAATTCCCAACTTGAAAACTCCCATGCCTATTTCTATTTTCCTTGTGACTTTTGAAATTCTCATTTGAAATAATAATTCCACTTTGCTACAGATATAGACAGCTTCTTCTAAAACTACATACCCTCATAGACTGATCTTCAAGTATGCATTGGTCAGTGACTCCATTGTATTTTTATACTTTTGTTCAAGATCAGTGACAGTAGTTTTTCTATTTATTAACACTACTGGTTAATCAAATATGTTTGAAAATATGCTATTAGTCACATGAGGTGGCATTCTATTGGTAGAAATACATAATTAAGCAATTGCAGTGAAAAAGTATAAATACTATACTCTGGTTACAAAGTAAGGACAACATAGTTGGAAAGATATACTCTGCAAGGAGACAATTTCCACACCTATGAGGATGTTTCAAACTGAACAAATAGCATGTTATTAGTGCTAGAAAGAGAAGAAGCAAGTCAAATTGGAGAATGATAAGTTTGGAAGGATTTACTGAGTAACAACAGATAGATGATATATACTGTATTATATTATTTGTGCTGTGGACAATATAAACAGTGAGTATCCCAATTCTTGCTTATAACTAACTGTATGTTTTCAGTGGAAATAGGATTCTTAAATTGTCTTCCATTTTTCTGTGCATTTTAGGAAGAGTTGATCAAAGGAAAATAATTTTCTTTGATTTGTACCTGAAACATGTGTTTGGAAGGAAATCCTTTCATAACAGATGTACTGTATAAAAAGTATCAGAGTGCACTGAAATTACTCCTTTTATGACATGATTGCTCAGTTAATTATATACATCCTAAACATGTAAAGAAAAAAGAACAGATGGCAAAAGCTTAGTTTAAGAAGAGAGAAGTTTGTGAAAATAGCCTTATTCATCATAGCTTGAATTTCTTGCTTAAATTATTTCATCCTATGGATCAGAAAATGATGTCATTATTAAAGAAAAGAGAAATTCACTAGCATAATCTTCATATCAAAATGACTGATATGTCTTAACAAATGGCACATCATTGCCATTGCTACAGAAGTATTAACACAAGTAAATATTTCGTAAATGCTCATGATGAATAAAAATGTGCTTGAAGGAAAATGGTAAACTTCTGGGTTGTGAAGACAGCTATCTGGAGCTTGAGAATCCTTTTTAACCTGTATATTTTGAAAATGAAATTATAAACCCAGGAAACACTCACTATAATAGGTGCATGTTAAGAAGAGGGAATCACTTCTCCCAAAAAGCAAATATAGATATTTCACAAAATAAAATTAGGCTTCTTTGTCACACTTTCATTATTCATTAAGGCATATTTTTGTCTACCCTTTTGCCCATTTGGAGACCTGGGATAATCTTACTGACTTCCCCTCATTACCTGGTACATGGATTCAATTTTCCAGTCACATCATTTTCCTTCTCGTTTATCTAGATTTTTTAGTTTTGTAGTCCCTGCCTCTTCATTCATGAGTCTAAACTGTGCATGCTTGAGCACTCAATGGATGAGAGAATTGAGAAAGAAGAGGCTAGCCAGGGGCTTTCTGCAGAGGACCTCAGTAGTACTAGAATTGTCTGTACAGGGAAACTGGAGACTGGTTGTAGTGGCAGTCTAGACAGTGTTGGTATGGAGGGACAGGCCATTTAATCACTGGGATTTTTTTTTTTTTTTTTTTTTTTTTTTTTTTTTTTTAGGGGGCGGTGGCGTTTCCCGGGAGGGGGGGGG
>NW_006159624.1:2022318-2030966 GCF_000334495.1 Tupaia belangeri chinensis
GGGGAAAGGGCTTTTTAACCTCGGGTTTTTTTTTTTTTTTTTTTTTTTGCTATAGGGCACGTGTGCTTGCCAGACAGAGAGAGAGAGAGGCAGAGAGACAGAAAGAGAGAAACCACCCCGCAGCGGGATGGCCATGCCACAAACCCTTCTCCTCCATTCTCCTCTTGGGATCTTGGGCACGCATGCACATGCACCCGGCGTGAGTTTTAAGCCACCGGGTCCAGGATGCGAACTGCGGTCGACTACATGGGCGTCCAGCGACATAGCCATTACGCTAGCTGCTGTACCCCCCTAATCACTGGGATTTAAAAGATTAGCCGGGTTGGTGGAATATTTATGTCTTAAAGAAGATGTCATCAATTGAAGAGGTAGATGACTGAATTATAGTGTGGGGTCTAGGGCTTGAACTTATTCTAGTGGAAAGGAGGAGAGGGTGAGTTTGAGAGTTGAAAAAAATATCCCCTTAAAAATATAGTACTCAGTTGCAAAAAATGCTCTACTAGAAGAATCATCTAGAGGTAAGAATGAGAGCCAAGGCTGTGATGGGGTGGTTCACACATGGACAGCAAATACTAAGGTGACAGGCAGGAATCCTGAGTTGGGGATAAGAAGAGGGAAATATGGAGTAAGTTAGGGCCAGTGGTTGATAGGACTCACAGCAAAGAGGAGGCAGCTCTCAGAGGAGACATCATAAGGTAATAAGAAAGGAAAATAACTGTGTGGCAAGGGATCCTCTAGACATAGAAGATGGAACTCTTGCTTTGAGTAGGAAAAATTGGAAGAGAATGTGGGGGCCAATGTCAGAGGGGCCTCCACTGCTATGGATAAGACCCTTGAGGAAGAATAAAATATTGATGTAGGGGTAGAAGCCATGGTATAACAAGGGTAGATGAGGAAAGGGGGACAACCTGAGGGAAAAGAGGGCATAGCAAAGACTGGAACAATGAGGGACACTCTGCAGGTACCACCTGCCAAGTATTTGTCATTTAGAATAGTTTTGTGAGAGAGCTCCCATTGAGCAGCAGGTAGTCAGACCTATGTGAGAACACAAAGGCAATTTTTAGAGAGGTCTCGAGTACAGAGATCCTATCTGGTTTCTTAAGAAGTTTGGAGATTAAACCTAGAGCTTGACATGACATAGTCATAGAACCTCTGGGTGTAAAGTAAACACAGTAAGATCAGCATCTTCCACAGGGTCTTCCTACAAAGGATGGCCATCTTTGGCATTTGGAAATGAGTGTAGGTCAGAGCATCTTGATAATACCTGGTCTTTACAGTGTGCTTCTTCGGAAATTGCAGGAGGCAAAAGTAAAACCTGAAGCCAGGGGTAGAGCGAAGTTGTTAGCCCTAATGGGAGGAGATGCACCTGACACTAAACATCCCAATATAAATCCCTCATTCCTGATTTTACAGTAGATAGTTCACCTTAACTCCATACCTTTCTTAAACCTTAGACATACTTTCCTTATATATCCTCCTCATTCCTCCACCTCCACCCTAGACTGCATTGTAGTTCTTTCTTACCTTTTTAACTCTTTTTTTTTTTTTCTTTTTAAGAGGTTTTGCTATAGGGCACCTGTGCTTGCTAGAAAGACAGAGAAAGGCAGAGACAGAAAGCAGTGAGAGTTCATCCCCTGAGGGGATGGCCACACCGCAATTCCTTCTCCACCATTCTCCTCTCAGGATCTTGGGCAAGCATGCATATGCAATCGGTGTATGTTTAAGCCATTGGATCCCGGACTCAAACCGCGGTCAACTACATGGGAGTCCAGCGACATAGACATTACGCCAACTGCTGGTCGTGAGAATTGAAGATTTTCTAAAAAAACTGTTATGATTGATACTTTCAGGGTTGCTTTGTTTGCTGATTGTTTTTACCTGCCATAACTTTTTTACTAGCCTGTGTTGACTAAGTGACTCCCAGGGCTTATAAAGTCCCCAGTTAGAACTTTTGCTTTGAGCTCACTGAAACCAAATTCACAGCACAGATCTCGTTAGTTTAATTAGGAGGTGAAATATCCCTGAATGCAGTAAGAATCCCAGGGATTTTTAAGTTGAATGCTCTCAAGCCCCCAAACTTTGCCTGACTCTCAACTGACTTTCCTTCTTTTTTTCCTTTCTTTCTTACTCTCTTCCATATTATTATTATAATTATTTGCATTGGATCATTTTGCCATTAAATATATGTCTTGGGTTGGTCCTATACTAGGGTTAAGAGTTGTGCACAGATAGTCAAATCTCACATAGCTGACCCGGATTTAAATGTGGACCCCAAGAGCTTGCAAAACATCCCAAGAGCATTCATGTGTTCAGGGTCCTGACAGAATAGGGAATTAGAGGAAAATGGATTATCATGTGACCATGCCCTGTTGGAGGGATACTTTCATACTTTCTCTTTCTCCACTCCCCAGCATTTAAAAGAAAAAAAGTCTTACATATGTATCCTTAGTAGAGTTTTGTGTTTTCTTTTTTTTTTGGTTTGTTTGTTTTACAATACATAAAACATTGATGGGGTTAACAGGAGGCATGGTGATTAAAGCCACTAGACTCCTACATGGCTGACTATGGTTTGAGTCCTGGGCCTGGTGACTTGCTTTCACACTTTACCTCTCTCTCTTTCTCTTTGTCTCTCTCTGCTGAGTCATGTGTCCTATAGCAAATTAAATAATACAATAATAATAAATAAAATTGAATAATTATTTTTTAAAATTAAAACATTTGCATTTGTTTATTTGGGGATTAATTTGATTTTTGTTCTTCTGCTTAATTTTCTTCTTCTTCAGCTTTTTTAGCTTCTTAAGAGGATTGTAGATGCTTAAAGTTCATTTATTATTATTCCATGAGCAAGAGGAAGAGAGATAGAAGAAAGGCACCCCAAAAAGAGTTCTCTATACCTCCAACTTCAGCCAACCCCAGATCCCAGGTGTGTGTGCACCAAGTATATTTAAGCAAGTCTTCAAACAAGAACTGAGATCCTTCCCATGCCAGTCACCCTCACAGAGAATTGTGTTTTACCACTGCACCAGGGTTGGGCCCCAGAGCTTTCTTATTGTTAGTATGTCATAAATGCTATGAATTTCCCTATTAGCACTACTTTAAATGTGTCCTATAAATTTTGACAGGCTGTGCTTTTTTCTAGCATTCAGTTCAAAACATTTAAGTTTTTTTTTGTTTATTCTTTAATTTTTGGGTTATCTAGGAGTCTGTCAGTTCATGTTCAACATTGCAGACTTTTCCAGAATGCTTTTAATCATGTATTTCTAGTTAGAATATGGTAGGGATATTCTTTATATGATTTCAATTATTTGAAATATATTGACACTTCTATTAGGGCCAACATGTGGCATGTATTGGGTTGTCTTAAAAGTTGGGACCAGCAGTTAGTGTAATGGCTATGTCGCTGGACTTCCATGTAGTTGACTGCAGTTTGAGTCCCGGACCCAGTGGCATACTCTCACGCCGGGTGTGTGTGCGTGTCTGCGTACTCAAGATCCCAAGAGGAATGGAGGAGAAGGTATTGCAGCATGGCCATCCCCCTGGGGGGTGATTTCTCGCTTTCTGTTTCTCTGTCTCTGTGGATAAAAACCTCTCCAAAAAAAAAAAAAAAAAAAGGAAAAAAAAAGGTCATAACTTGTTTTCTCTGTTTTTTCTTTGCAAAAATATGTCATAAATTTTCTAACAACCCAATATTTTCATAAATAGTTCATGAATTCTTGTAAAGTATGCATATTTTGTATTAGGTATCCAAAAAGTGACATTTTCAGTGGTAGAACTGGAAGTTCGTGCATTTTACAAAATTTCTAAAGTTTTTCTATGGCAATTATTTGAGGCTATTATGGAAAATATGAATGATTTCTGAACTTGGAAAAAATGTGGAAGATTAAGTTTTTTTTTTAGAAAGTTTTGCTGTCAGGCCTGTGTGCTCACCAGAGAGATATAGAGAGACAGAAAGTGAGAAACTACCTCTCCACCTCTCGGGGGATAGCCAAGCCACAGTCTCTTCTCTTCCATTTTCCTCTCTGGATTTTGGACAGGCAAGCACATGCTCCTGGTGTGAATTTTAAGCTGCTGGTCCTGGACTTGAACTGTGGTCACTATGTGCGAGTCCAGTGACATAATAATTATGCCATCTGCTGGTTCCTATTTGGGGCCTTTTTTGATCAATAAGTAGTATTACTATGATTTGGTTAACTGATACAATATATTTCAGTGATCATCCATAATGAGATTTCAGAATAACTATTTAAAATATTATTAAACAATACTCTTGGAAGGAAAAATAATAAAATTACTTCTGATATAAGAAAGTTAACCAGCTTTGCTATTACAATTTTTATAAGCCAGTTTTAAAAATTATTAGTAATAGAAAGACTGGATTTATGGTACTGAATCATTCCAAGATATTTAAATGAAATTTAAACCTATATAGATAAATTAAGAAAAAATAAGTAATGTTTTATTCTAGCATCTTTATTTGCTACAATATAATGAAATAGATGTTTAACTCTGAATTTTAGAGATATGGAGATGTACTCTTTAATTTGTCCTGTTCAATTTTATTAAAGCTGCTCTATTCATATGATCTTTGAGTACAGGCACTAGGATAGAACTAAATATTGTTTAATGCTGTGATGACTCTGGATATAAGCAAGATATTTAACCGTTAAAATGTAATTTTTATTTATTCATTTTTAATAATACGTAGAAAGGTCCAGCAGGTGATGTGATGGTAAAGAGACTAGATTTCCACATGGCCAGCTGTAGTTTGAGTCCGAGACCTGGTGGCTTGCTTTCTTGCTTTCCCTTTCTATCTCTCCCTGTCTCTTTCTGGTCAAATTAAAAAATAATGGGGTAACAGCAGATGGTGTAATAGTTATGTCGCTGGACTCCCACATAGTCGACCATGGTTTGAGTCCTGAACTCAGTGGCATGTATGTATGCATGCTCAAGATCCTGAGAAAATGGAGAATGGATTTCAGTGTTGCCATCCCTCCTGGGAGTGATTTCTCATTTTCTGTCTCTCTGTCCCTTCAGTGAGCACATGCCCCCTACAACAAACACACACACCACACACACACACACACACACACACACACACATGCAACTCAAAAATTTTTTTTAACAATAGCAAATAGAATTAATTAAATAAATAACTATTTAAAACAAGATTAATACATAGAAAACATCACTTTCCTGGGTAGGGGAATGACTTTTGTTATTCCCATAAGTATATCACTGATATGAAATAGATCATATAATAAATACACCAGACTCCAAAATTTATATTCAAAACTTTGAAATTCCTTAGATATTAAGGTGTAACTTCTAATGGAGGAATGAGTTCGATAAAAGTTTGGTGCAAGAATATTAGTGCAATTAAAATCTCACTAGTTCCCACATCTATCATAGATTTAGAAAGTGTCTTATGATCAAATTCTAGATATTCTTTAGGCGTTTTCAGCATTCACACCATTAAGTTCATGATACTAATATCTTTGTATTTTACATCATGAGAAGATGCCTCAGTGCACAGCACAGTGGTTCTTACACTCATTGATTTATTGAAGAAGCTAAGCTTATACACAAATGTTAAGAGCAATAGGCATTATGCTCCAAATTTGTATAATTTATGTAGATTAACAACCACAACGAAGAAAGAATTGTATGCCAAAGACAATGAGGATGATCAGAAAATGCATCTGGGTGAGTGTGGCAGTTATTTCTTCCAAGGAGTGCAGCTCTGTAAGTAAACTAGGCGGACAGCAGGTGTAAGGACAGGATATAGTAGCAAACTTATACTTGCCCTCTCCCTGAGCATTTAATAATACATATTTCCTCTCTAACTATTTTTAGATCTGTTTAAAAATAGCCCTAAAACATAGATGCAAGATTATCATATTTATTGATTAATTCCAAGATTATAATCCCTATCAAGAAAGGGAAAACTTCTTTCCTATGACTTATCAGAACAGAAGTTCCTACTTGCCCTTGGGGGCCTCTGTTTTTTCACTGGCCTTCTTTTCTGTGTATTTGGACTTTGTCATTTCGCTATCACTGCCTCTATCCTAGAAATAAATAAGTAAATAAATAAATATTAAATGTCACGGAAGAGCCAAGCTATGTAAAATGCATATTACCCTTGAGAGTTTTCAAATTATTCCTCTTAATTGGGTGGCAGGTACGTCCCAAGGGTATTAGGCTCCCACTTTTTGAAGACCATCTTTATCCGTGAACTGATATTTTCCTGTTTAAAATGGAAGAGGAAAAAAAAAAAGATCTTGCCCTGGTCTTGACAGACTGAAAACTTCCGTGTTTGTTATTTATTTTCTAATACATAGAAAAGCATAACCTTTTTTTCCTTGAAATTGCAATGACTACAATTGTAATCCTTTATAATTATCAATTCATGCTTTAGAAGGGCAGTTTAACTATGTAACCTTTATGGCTCCTTCCAACCCCAATATTATTTAATTCTATATGATTTTCTCTGAAAAGGGGTACTCAAGGAGGAGAAGGAGCTTTTACATTTAATTCCCCATAATTTTTCTGTCCAGTGTCAAAAGATGATGGCTGAACTAATCCATACCCTAGAGGAGAAAAAAGGAAACAGTGCTTTCATGCATCAGTAAAAAATTGTGACCCAGTTTTAAGGTGCATATAATAAAATGTTGCTAAGATAATTACTCTCAGAGTTTCTACCTAAAATCTTTCCATATACAATTTTTAAAATATAGACTAAATTTAACTACTTATACACCTCTTGAATGTTATGTAAATAATTCGTTAGTAGGGGAAACTGCAACAATTTAGAATTTAATCTGCTTTTAATGTGAAAGCAGACCATTGAGAGAGAATGAATTTTACTACTGATTCAAAGACTTCTGTGATCTGAGGAAAACTATTTGTTCATACCCATGACCTCTTTAATTCCCTGTTCTTTTTTATTTTTTAAGTTTTTGTCATGGAGTGGGTGTATTCGCCAAAGAGAGAGAGGCAGTGAGAGAGAAAATGAGAAAACAACTTCCCAGAAAACAACTTTCCCACCTCAAAATCCCTTCTTCTCTATTCTCCTAGGTGGATAGTCACCTCAAAATCCCTTCTTCTCTATTCTCCTACTGGGATTTTGGGCACACATGCACACATGCCAGCGTGATTTTCAAGCCACCAGGCCTGAGACTCAAAGTGTGATTGACCATGTGGGAGTTCAGCGCCTTAACTACTATACCACCTGCTGGTCCTTCCTGCTCTTTTAAAAAGGGTAATAATTAGAATATTGATAGTGCTCAAAAGCTTTGAAAGTTTGAATGATAGTTGTCCTTTAATACTCCAAATATGCAGAAATATATATAAGCACATATACAAACCACTAAATGGTAGATTTGTGACAATTATATAAAGTGCTTAGAAACATCAAAGTAAGATATATTAAAATCTGAGGTAAAATTCTTTTTTAAAATAATTTTTAAAAGAATTATTTTATTTAACTTTATTTGTTTATTTATTTTAATTTGACCAGAGAGGGACAGAGTGAGAGAGAGAGAGAGAAAGAGAGTGAGAAAGCAAGTCATCGGATCTGGGACTTGAACCATGATCAGCCAGTCATGTGGGATTCAGCGCCCTTAACTACCATGCCACCTGCTGGCTCCTGAGGTAATATTCTTAAATCATTTGCATTTGAGAAAATTGTTGAGAGTACAAAATAGTTCAGGGTTTCTTAAAAGGTAATGTGTTTCCCTAGGGCCTTGCTACACTTTAAAGTGTTTAATTCAGTGACTTTAAATGCACAGCACTTTAAATCCTTTAAGTACATTATTGTGCTACCATCAGCAACATCCATTTTCAGAACCTTTCCGTCTTCTAAAATGGAACTCTGTACCAATTAGGCAGTAATTTCATATTGTCCCTTCCCTTTAGACCTTGACAACCATCCTTCTACTTCTGTCCCTGTGAATGTTCCTATACCAAGTACCTTATGTAAGTGAAATCACACAGTATTTGTCCTTTTGCTACTGGATAATATTATTTAGTATGATAGTCTCAAGGTTCATTAATGTTATAGCATGGCAGAATATCTTTTTTTAAAAAAGGCTATTATTCCACTGTAAGGTAGGGATGTGTGTGTGTGTGTGTGTGTGTGTGTGTACACATCCCTGTCAGAAAAGCTCCCCCCCCACACCTCAGCTGCTCTTTGAGAAGTCGATACCCAGCAGCAGGGACATGCAGGGGACATGCAGGGGACAGACGTAAGGCACCCTGCACTTCTACCTGATGTGGAAATCCATGACCATCAAGAATCTGCTGAAGTCCTAGACCAGGAAGACGGGGCTGAGCAGTGAAGAGATGGTGAATGGATGAGCCCAGATCCTCAAGTACCTTAACCGAGAGAACAAGATGATTGACAAAGATGCACTTCTCCTTCAAGGAGTGAGGCTGCCTGCCCTCACTCCCACTCAATAAATGAGTTCTGTTCAAAAAAAAAAAAAAAAAAAAAAAAGATTTAACTGGGAAACATCTATATCCACACCCTCTGATTAAGCATTGCCTTTAGTTGTTTTCATGCTTGAATGGCAGAGTTGGATAGTTGCAATTAAAACCTTAAGACCCACACAGTTTAAAATATTTATTACCTGACTCTTCACAGAAAGAGT
>NW_006159624.1:2030997-2058365 GCF_000334495.1 Tupaia belangeri chinensis
AGAACCATGACTGAGAACATAGGAACATGTTTGATCATGTATTTTGTCTATGAAGACATTGTAGTAAGATGCTATCTTGCTTGCAGAGTGATCATACCACCAATCAACCCTCAAGAATGCATATGCTTAGGTTTTTGAGCAATGGATATGAGAGTTTACCAATCCAAGTGTTTATTGACTTTGTCCCTTTGAGGCTAATGGTATATATTTACCAAAGGCTGATATAGATTATGGCTTCAGTCTGCAGCCTTGGAGCAGAGGATAACAGATTGGTCAATACTAGATGAAACCCATGGTCCATTAATTACTATTATGGGTTAACAAGCCAGCTTACATATAAGCTCTTTCCCAGGCAAAATCAGAGTCTTCTCATGGGATGCAATTCACTAACCTTCACATATTAGAAGGCTGCTAGGCAAAATCAATCAATTTAAATCCTATTGAACTGATCTACCTCAGGCCCTAGACATCAATAATTCAAATGAAATAAGTACCCTGAAATAACAACATATGGAAATGTTCAAAGATCTAGCTCTTTCTTAGACAGCTCACACAGCATTTGCTCTGGAAGTATCCTATTTACCCTTGTTTGAAACCACCCTGGTGTTTTCCATGTGTCCTGCTCTGGCTGCAAAATGTTCCAGGTTGATTAACTACAGTCCACTATCCATTACAATGGTATTTTTTTAAAAAAAGAAACAAGATTTGTTCCCCAGAATTATACCTAGGAAGTGCACATTTAAATATTTTTTTTCAAATTTACACTTAATTACTGTACATCTTTATAGTATATAACCTTGTTTTTCCAAGTATAAATACAGTGCATATTAGTTAAGTCAAAGACATAACCATATATCATCAACAGATAACATTTCATTTTTGTGTCTATTAAATGTTTTGTTTGTTTGTTTTTTCCCTGATCCCCTGCCTTCCATTCCTATTACCCACCCTCTTTGTATATGGTCTTTAGCATCCACAGTTGTCTCTCCTGCTATTTTACCTTCCAATCTTCCAATTTCTGCTATAGAAGAAATGTATATTTTTAAATAAACAATTTAAACTCTGAAGTTTTAGGCTCAGTTTTTACTCAGTCTATGTCCCCATCCTCATTGAAAACATCTATTATATTTAAACTAATCAATTTGGCTCTGTAAGGATTCAAAATTCTTGCTGCCTTATAATTAAGAGATTATTGAGATTGTTAGTGTGGTTTTATTGCACAACTCTTGTATTTTATTTATAAGGTTGAGGAACTATTTTGTATTATTTTATTCAATAAACATTGATATTGTCCCATTTGTGACAAAATACTCCAATACATTATGAGATTTAAATGGCATATTGTTCCTTCTATCAGCCAAAAGGACAATGCTGTAGACATATACATAAATAGATACACGGTTAAAAATAATGACAGATGGTTAAGAGCTGCAACATGAAAAAGAATTTAACCTGAGGCCAGATGCTCATAACTGCAAAACAGCTTTTACAATTGCTTGTTCTATGATACTGGGTGTGGCTTTTCTGAACATCTACTTTCTTATCGATAAAACATTTTATATTTTAAAATTTAGAATTAAATAACATAGCATATGTTAGGACTATGGCATTTGGTTGGCCATTGATTAATCCTGGACCACTTCTTTAGCTTGCAGCTCATAGAGGTATAAAAGAAAGACAGAGACATTCTAAGGGAGGACCTGTTAATAAAAATACAGAAACCAAACTGAAAAAGGTTTCAGAGGCAGAAATAGGTCATTTCTGAAATCCAGGTAGTGTCCAGACAATAATTTCTAGTTGTTTTTGTTTTAAAAATAAAAGACAGTCTTCTTAGTTTCGCTGTAATATTTGTGGAAATGTTAAAATAGAAAATACATCTGGTGAATTTTGTAAAAAAAAAAAAAAAGAGTGGAAAAGGTTAAAGGAGAAAACATAGATGAAGAAACAGCATGTTATTGTGACTGGATAATAAACACCATAGCATCTTCATAATTGTTAAGTGAATCAACAGACTATTAAAATAATTTAAAAAATATGAAGGACTTATATGCTTGCTTTTATAGAATCAAAAAGGAGAGAGAAGATTAAAAGTTTGCTTGCTACTCTGGAGCTCAACTCACAAAGAAGAGAACCCAGAGGCATAAATTCTGATGGGAAATACCCTGCACCTGCCTAAAGAAATAAAGCTACATGGAACAACTTTTGTGAAAAGGTGATATGGACCTGAGCTGTAAGTAGTGAGACCCACAGAATTTCCCACACACTTTTAAAGCTAACATTTAATGTTATCATAATGTAGTAAAGATAGTGACCTCAATTAACTGCATATTAATTTGGGGGCACTATGAAGTTCTTTCCAGTTCTTTCCCCCTTACAAGTGTGTGACCTACAACTACTCACTTTACACATTCTAGAACTATTGGATTATGTTATTTTCAAGAGCTGTTGCCATTCTAAAATAGTTTTTGATGCTAAGAAATGATAAGCCCAAATCCATAGAGGCAAAAACAAACATGATCTCAGTTAAGAGGCAAACAAGTTACAACATTTCAAGACTGAATTTTCAGAATAATTTTCATCTCTCTGGTAAGAGGACTAATGAACAGTAAAATGACCAATTGGGAACAACAGATGGAAATCAGGAAAGATGATACATATGAAAATGACCGTCACCTAGATAATCAGCCCCTTAATAATTTAGTGATGCCTGCATTTTCTTTACTCATTACCTAAACGTTTAGCGAAATTCATTGATGTTACTCCCAGGACTCTCATAAGAAGAATATCACCAAAACAAACATTCTTTTTTAATGGTTTAATACTACATAAAAATATAACAGTAAGAGAGGCTTTTCTCATTTATCTATCATTGATGGTTTTCTCATTTACCTATCATTGGGGTCTTTCTCATTTATCTATCGTTTGTTTTCCCTGCCTCCTGCCTTTTGAATCCATTCTGTACTGTCTCTACTACCAGATCCTTAGGCCATGCCACTCTGCTAATCTCTAAGATTTTTGTTTATAATGCCCTCGTTGCTCACTCAGACTCTCGTCTTCCTTGCAATTGAACAGAAGTCTTCTGCAATTTGAACCTTTAAAAATGTCCAATATTGCTTTTTAAAGCAAAAAATATACTCTGAAATTTGTGTTATAGGTTTAAATCTCCCTTTAGTACTAATACACATTCCTCCTCATATTTTATCTTTTTATTCCAATAATAAGAAATGTGTCTGGTTTTCTTATACTCGAAAGTTATGTTTTATACAGATATGTAGATCTACAATTCTTCCATACATCAGAAAAAAAAAAAGATAATTACTGTTATTTTCTTATACAGTAAGAAAAAAATCAACAATGATACATGGATGAGAGTTTTCATTCAGGCCCAAGTATTAAACTGTGAAATGACAAATTAAAAGGAGAAAAGCATACTTTTTTTTTTTGAGAGGTTTTTGCTGTAGGGTGTGTGCTCTCGCCAGACAGACAGAAAGAGACAGAGAGATAGAAAGTAAGAAATCACCCCCCAGGGGGGATGGCCATACCGCAATCCCTTCTTCTCCATTCTCCTCTCGGGATCTTGGGCACACACATGCCTGGCATGAGTTTAACCCACTGGGTCCAGGATGCGAACCGCGGTTGACTATGTGGGAGTCCAGTGACATAGCCATTACACTAACTGCTGGTCCCAAGCATACAAATTTTATTCAGTAATTTTTACAAGAACATGAGCACTCTTACAAGAAAAATGAAGACCCAAAGAAACAGTGCCCTAAGTTTCTGTACTAGGCTTAAGGAAAATTAGTAAACTGCGAAAACATGACAAGACACAAACTTTTGGGTGGCAGTTAATTGTGGAAGTCTTAAGGAAAATGAGTAAACTGTGAAAATATGGCAAGACACAAGCTTTCGGGTTATGGCAGTTAATTGTGGAAAACTGACTAGAAAGCAAAGGATCAGTTTAACAAAGTGTATTTGTATAGATTTCTTTTGCCCTAAATTCTCATCTTTGGTGATAAGAATGTCTTTCTCCCAGGGAAAAGAAGGGCACTTTTCACAAAGAAGTTTTATCTCCCACTTTGAGGAAGAAAACAGTCAGAATGCCCTTCTTGGATCTACAGGATTGCAAAATACTCAATGGTCCAAAGAAGCAAATTGTTGGGCAGCTCTTCTGATAATGCTTCAAAATAGCTATTACATTAAATAATCACAGATCATTTAATTCTTGGAAATATATTCATTCTAACATGTGTATTATCATACCTGTTTTTTCTTGAACACCATCATTAGCTAAAGCATTTCTAACTTATAAGCATTTTTTTTATCACATAAGTATCACTGAGAATGGGGACTGTTTAACAATATCACAGTCTGAGAGGACTCAAAATCTATAAAGACTAAGAAGCATAAATTAAAATGAATAACAAAGTAACAAAGTTTCTGATACCTCAAGCAAGAGCAATTGCTAAAATTTTGTGAAATGTGTTGACAGCTATAAATTGAGGACAAAATGGAATAAAGTATGAGGTAACAAGTAAGACAGTCTCTTAAAGATGCTTTCTGGGGGACCAACAATGGCTATGTTGCTGAACTCTCATGTAGTCCACCGTGGTTCAAGTCCTGGACCGGTGGCTTAAACTCACGCTGGGCGCGTGTGCGTGGGTGCCCAAGATCCTAAGAGGAGACTAGAGAAGAAGGGATTGTGGTGTGGCCATCTCACCTGGGGGGTGATTTCTCGCTTTCTGTCTCTCTGTCTCTCTCTGTCTCTCTGGCGAGCGCATGTGCCCTGTAGCAAAAACTCCAAAAAAGCATTTTTTTTAATTGTAAAGAGGGTGAGGGAGGAAAGAGATAATGCTGATTGTATTAGAGAGTTCCATGGAAAAATGGAACTCATAAATAGATACACCCTATTTAAATGATAATGATAAAGAGCTTGTTTAAAGTAATTTCTAGGGTCCAGGAAGTGCCGTGGTGGTTAAGGCACTGGACACGCACGTGGTCAACTGCAGTTTGATTCCTGGAGTTGGTGGCTTGAGAAATCACACTTGCACATGCACATGCATGCCAAAGATCCTAGGAGAATGGAGAAGGGGATGCAAATTCTCCTGAGGAGTGATTTCTCATTTACCCTCTAACTGTCTCTCTCTGTATCCCTCTGGCAAGTGCACGCACCATATGGCAAAAACCTAAAACAATTTAAAAAGTAATTTCTAGAAAATAGTTTCTATCATTATTTGTACCATTTTCTGTGTCTCATATTACATGAACTGCTTAGGAGAAGGAACAGCATGGAGGAGCAGCCGATGGCATAATGGTTATGTCACTGGACTCCCATGTAGTCAAACGGTTCAAGTTCCGGACCAGCTGTGGCTTAAAACTCATGCTGGGTCTGAATGCATGTGTGCCCAAAATCCCAAGAAGAGAATGGAGGAGAAGGGATTGTGGTATGGCCATTCCCCCTTGGGGGTGACTTCTCATTTTCTGTCTCTTTGTCTCTGTTTGTCACTACAAGTGCACATGCCCTACAGCAAAAATCTCTAAAAAATATATAGAGAAGGACAGCTAAGTATTTGATACAACAGGCACACAGTATGCGCTACAGGGCAGGTGACACTCAGCCAGTATACTGTAGCAGGTATGTAGTCTTTTCTAGTTTTGCTGTCAAAATAAATACATTCAAGAAAAAAACAGGTAGGAGGATACAGATGTTAGAATGAATATATTTCTTTTTTTAAATTTTTTTATTTTTATTTATTTTTTTTTTTTGGAGAGATTTTCACTGTAGGGCGCGTGCGCTCGCCAGACAGACAGAGAGAGACATAGAGACAGAAAGCGAGAAATCACCCCCCAGGGGGGATGGTCACGCCGCAATCCCTTCTCCTCCATTCTCCTCTCGGGATCTTGGGCACGCACGCACACGCGCCCGGCGTGAGTTTTAAGCCACCGGGTCCGGGACACGAACCGCGGTCGACTACGTGGGAGTCCAGCGACATAGCCATTACGCTAACTGCTGGTTCCCAGAATGAATATATTTCTGAGAATTAAACGGTCTGTGATTATTTAATGTCATAGCTATTTTGAGGCATTATCAGAAGAACGAGAGTTTTCTACGTCTGTTAGATTGGCTCCTGAATGACTTTTAGGGAATTTCCTGTCAGAAAATCAGAAGATGGTTGCAATGAACTTTGGCCAGAACCCTCCATTACTGGTAAACAAAACTACAAAAATATTTCAGCATATATCCACAGATGGGCCAATAAGGTTGCAATGGCAAGACCCTAATCATAGCACCTTCCATTTTTTTGAACCATTCCCTCCACTCTTCCCATATAAAGGCATCCTGTTTTTAGAATGGAGTAGGTTGACGTTTCTCTAACTTCAGACTCTACTAGCTGCCAGCCTGAATAAAACCTTCTCTTGTGTGAGACAGTCTTTCTCTCTGAGTCTTTGTTGAACCTAAAAAAGACTAGAAAAGGAAGGAAGATAGGGCAAAAAAACCTTTTTTTATTATAAAAATATCTTCTTGGGGCCAGCAATGGCTATGTTGCTGGACTCCTCTGTCGTTGACCACTGTCCTAGTCCGGACCTGGTGGTGTAAATTCATGCTGGGTGCATGTGTGTGCATGCCCAAGATCCCAAGAGGAGAATGGAGGAGAAGAGATTGCCATGTGGTCATCCCCTCTGGGGGGTGATTTCTCACTTTCTGTCTTTCTGTCTCTCTCTGTCTTTCTGGCAAATGCATGTGTCCTATAGCAAAAACTTTTCAAAAAAATATTCTTATACTCTAGTATCCATTTTATTAAGAATTATTTTTTAAGTTTTATTTATTATTATTATTATAATTTGTTATAAGGTGCATAGCTTGCGAGAGAGAAAGAGAGAGAGAGAGAGAGAGAAGAGAGAGAAGCCAGTTGCCGGGTCCAGGACTCAAATCATGTTCAACCATGTGGCAGTTCAGCACCTTAACCATCATGCCACCTGCCCTCCTGTGGCCCCCAGATCCATTTTGTTTTTACTGTGGAACAGGCAGATGCAGTTGTTTTAGCCTTATTAGAAAGCCAGTCCCTATTTTTTTTATCTGAATATATGTTAGTGTACTATAGTTAACTGCTCCTAGATACCTCTGTGCACAAACATTTTGACACAATTATGCAGGTTATTCTACTTATACTTACTGTCAAACATTTATTTAGGGAATGATGGCATTCATTATAAAACTTTGAGTGTGCTTTATTTATCTACCAGAAATCTGTATATATGGTAGATTTCTGTTTATCTATCTTCCCATCTAAGACAGTTCGGTGCATGGAGGATTTATGAGTATCTAGCTCTTGAGATGCAAGGCTGGAGGGGTGATAAAGGATAAATATCAAGTGGTTCCAAATTAGAGTCAGATAAAAAGAAAATAGTAGAAACTAGGAACCTAAGATACAAAGCCAAAAGCCAGAATATGTGTATGTGTGTATACTCAAAACAGATGAATGGAGACGGGAAAACAGGGCCTAGAGCAATATCTGAGATAAAATAAAAAAATAAATAAAACAAGACATGAGTTTGCTTTGTTGGTTTATTCAGTTTCTTTTTTCATAGTTCTTAAAGAAGCTAACATGAACCTGTTGCAGAGAATTAAGTAATTTTAAAGAAAATATTTTCAAACTTTGCAATATTGGGAAGGAAAAAAGAAGCTCAAAGTACCAAGAAAAAAATCCACTGGTCACCATTTTTATTTTAATTTTTATTTCTTTTTGTCTTCCTAAAAAATACATTCTAATAAAATATCAAAATCATATAAAATGTAGCATTTCAAAGTGAATAGTTGCAATTAATTGATACTAATATTGAGTATTACACTTCTTGAATTCATCATCATTATTATTTCAAGGTACTATACCTATCAATGGTTCTTGGGATAAGGCTGAAAATGACTAACATACGCTCCAATAGAAATTTTAGAAAAAAACTCAAGTTTTATGAATCAAACGTTTTCCCCATATATTTACTTCCTTTTATTTTGCAAGCACAACGCATGTAATGGATTGTTAGAGAAAAGATATTGAGCCAGGGGATAGAAAGCACCAGGTAGGGATAAAGCCCTAGAGAAATACAGTAAGCTTTACACTAAATGTGGTATATTCATAATGGGAAAATTCTTGTGGTAGGCTGTAATGATTCATAGTAATTTAATGTAAAATATTAAAAAATAAAGATGGAGTCATAGTGGCTAAGTTTTCACAAGCAAGAGCTACCTACCTTTGTACTCAAAACAGGTATAGCTAATGGCAGCAGTTTCTATTTGCTAACTACATTCTAACAAAAAGTACAGATGGAAATGATCTACTGACAAAGTGGCTTAACAATGGAGTGTCGACGGAAAAAAATATAACCAACTGTAAAATTAATAATTAATAATTAATGCGGTTTATTTCCAAGCCAACTGTGAGTGACCTAGGCCCGGAGAAGAGGCATACATGCCTTTTCTCGGGGTGATCATGTACATAGGTTCCTTTTATTTGCTTTTGAGATTGACACACAACATTTAACTAAAGGATTTCCCATTGGTCTGGCCCAAAAAGGCGGGACATGTAGAAGGCGGGGCTTGTAGGTTATAGGTGGGTTCCACAAATACACTAATCGGTTGAAAGGTTGAAATACACATCTCAAAGATACTATGCCAGGGACAGGAGGTAGGAAGAATCCTGTTAATAGAAAGTAAAATGGTCTGTTAATGTTTGTGGGCATGACTTCCCCAGTCCCCTTTTGAAAAGATTTTGGAAAAATAGGAAAAGTAGTCAGACTTCTGTCTACAGGAGTAATAAATCACTCAGACTACCATGTAACTATTTTTTGAAGCCTACTTCTTTACCAGAGAGTCAGCCCATTACTCTGACTACTAGATTCAAACCCCTGACCTCAATTCCTATTCAGCAACCTATTCAGGACCCCTCCCTGCTTGGGAGCTTGTCTTTTTTTCTCTCAGTAAATTTAATTTCCTATTCCCTCCTGTTGTTTGTGCTTCTAATTCTTCATGGTATCAGGACAAGAATTTGGCAGCCCGTAAATCTTATAACAGTATTGTGATGGTTAATTTTATGTTGCAACTTTTCTGTGTCACAGTGCCCCAATATTTGGTCAAACATTTTTCTAGAAGTTTTTCTGAAGGTGCTTGTTAGAAGAGATTAACATTTAAATGAGTAGCTTTTGAGCGAAGTAGATTACCCTCATAATATGGGTGGACTCCTCCTATTCATTGAAGACCTTAATAGAAAAGAATGATCTGGAAGAGGGAATTCTGCCAGCAAGCTACCTTCTTAACGTGAACTGTAATTCTTCCCAGTCTACCAGCCTATCAGGTAGATTTTAGACAAGCCAGCATCTACATTAATAGGAGCCAATTCTACACACCCCTACCCCATTTTCCCTCTTTGTACATGTGCATATATGGTATTCAAAATGTTCCTAGAAAGTACATGTGCTTAAAAAGTGCATGGATTATAAAAAGTGTTTGCACTAAAAGAGACTTACACTTTAATTCCAGTTTTTATGAACTCTGACGCCCCCTTCCACACACACACACACACACACACTATCAGTTCTGTTCCTAGAGAATCCTAATACAGGTAGGATTAATCAAAGATACAGACAATGGTTTTATAGTTTAGAGATTTGTTAATACAAAATGTAAAAATAATTTTTGTAATGAATATTAAAAAATACAAATGTTCGTTAAGATATCTCCATGAAATTTAATGTATAATCAGAGGATAATTATAAGTATCAAGAGCTTTTTTCATTGGTTTAACACTGTTCTAAGCATTTATGCAAATCATCTAAGTATTATATCAACTCTTTGATGTAGGTATTAACATCACATCATTCCTGTTTCACAGATGAAGAGACTGATCAAAGTGGTTGCATAATTTATCCCAAGTTTTATATCTACTTCTTAACAGAGCCAGACGGTAAACCCAGATGTTTTGGTACCTCATCACACATCCTGAAATGCAGTGCTAAATTGCCTTTAAATAGAAATGCTGCATTCAATTGGAAAGATGTAGGTTCTTCTATTACAGGTTACTACTGTATGTAATACAGCATACATTTCCCAGATAACTAGAATGAGCAAAAATGTTTTACAGAAGTAACACAGACATGGTTCTGATGTTAAATGAAGTTTTAGAGGAAAGGACTAAAGGAAGAAACTACAAGCAAAAGAGAACTATACAAGAATGCGAATCAATTGTCCATGATTTAACCCGTTAGAAGACAAATCTGCTATGATATTTTTACAGTAGTCGAAACTGTACTAGTTTCAATGTTTTTCTCATAAAAGACATTATGAATTTTGAGTATGTAGATATTTCTTCAGGAGAAATAATGTTAGAAATTTCATAATTACTTTTTAATGTAGTGAAATTGTCTGGAGGTATTGTCAATATTAGCAGGGTTTGGTCTTTATTGCGAAGGACAGGATAACAAAAATATGGCATCGGACTTGTGGAACCTTATGGGATACTTCATCTATCACAATATCTGTCATCCAGAGTAATAAAGAAGAAATTCTAGTGGACATAAAATAAACTAGGAGAAGCAGATTCATCAATGTCTATCAACCACTTAAATTTAAGTTTCATGGCTGACTTTTAATCATTACCTTCTTAGACACTCAGGAAAAAGCAGTTACTTAGTGTGCATTTTTGAATGTATAAGTAAAGTGTAAATTTAATGCTGTGACTAAATTTCCATTGCCTCATATTAAAAAAAAAAAAACACACATGTTGAAATCTCATCAAAGCCATAAAAACAGTTATCACAAGGGTGGTATACCACAAGGCCCTTTGTGAGCTGTGCCAAGTAACATTTTTTTTTTTGAGATGGTAGATATGTTTATTTCATTAATTTTTATAGTAATATATATTTATTTTATTTTATAATGATTTATTTTACATTCTTTCACTGTATATCATTGCAGCATACAAAATGAATTTTCCCATCGACCAGATAGTATCAACACTATTCCTGCTCTGTATTGCAAACTTTATCACCTAAATTTGAATTCAATGGGGATCTAAGGCATCCAGTCTGGAGAGGACACCTTGTTGATACAGAGAAAGTTACATGAAAAAAATATTGCACAATATTTAGCAGTACAGGCTTTAGAATTAAAGGCAGTATAACTGCTAGCTCTAACTCTTACTGGAAGGTAGTTTGAACAAGCTTCTTCTATTACCTGTGTTAAAGCTTCTCTTTAATCTCTCCTTGGATGCTATGGTATAGTCTCCTTCCTGGATGACGCTTAAGACCCAAGAAGTGTGCATTCCTCTTGTTGCAAAATTTACCATTGAAATCAGTTTTAAATTAAAATAAATATTGAAAGGACACAGACACACTTTGGACCCAGTTCAACTATTCATTACTATTCCCACAAAGAGATGGATGGCCATTGTAATATAAAATGCATGAACACTTTTAGTTGCTTTATTTTTGGAATTTTGATCAATATTAAAATCAAAGAACAACAACAGAGGGGGTATTGTGTGTGATGCTCTACTTTACACTTTTCAGGACATACCTCTTTCTACTTCAGATGATATTAACATCAGAAAGAATGAACTTTTAAATTTTATTTTTAATTATTATTTTTTAAATTATTATTATTTTTTGGGGGGAGAGATTTTTGCTATAGGGTGCATACACTTTTCAGAAATACAGGGAGACAAAAAGCAAGAAATCACCCCCCCCCCAGGGGGAAGGTCATGCCGCAATCCCTTTTCCTCCGTTCTCCTCTCTGGATCTTGGCCATGCATGCACACACGCCTAACGTGAGTTTAAGCCACCGGGTCTGGGATTCGAACTACGTTTGGCTACAAGGGAGTCCAGCAACATAGCCATTACTCTAACTGCTGGTCCCTATTATTATGTTTCTAGAAAGGTTTTTGCTATAGGGCATGTGTGCTCGCCAGAAAGACAGAGAGAGACAGAGAGACAGAAAGTGAGAAATCACCCTCCCCCCAAGGGATCATGGCCATGCCATAACTCTTTCGCCTCCATTCTCCTCTCAGGATCTTGGGCATGCATGCACACATGCCTGGCGTGAGTTTAAGCCAACAGATCTGGGACTCAGACCACGGTTCACTACATGAGAATCCAGCGACACAGCCATTACACTAGCTGCTGGTCCTAGAATGAGCTTTTTAAAAAAATGTACTGGGTCAGCTGGGTGACACAGCCATAAAGTGCTAGACCCATGATGGAAGATCATGAGTTCAGTTCCTTGGCTACACTATTCTTATACGTTGTCCGTGTCCATGAACCGGATTGCCTGGAAAGCTGGGAGAGGGGATTGCAATATAAGATTCTTTAGAGGGTACTTCTCTATTTCTCTCCAGTCTCTGTCTGTCACTCCAATGAAAGAAATAAACTTAAAAATTAAATAAAGCAATAAATGAATAAAAGAAATTATAGCATGAATAGCACGGAATAAGAAAGTCACTTTATCCCAGGGAGAAAAGAAGAAAACAAAAGTGAGAAATCTTTGCTTGGAATTTAAAAAGACTTCCAAAGAAGATATAACAGCAAAAAAGTATAAAGATAAATAAATAAAAATGGGATTCTCACAATTATGCTTGTAATCAAACATGACACTAAATTACTCAGCTAGGAAAAGAAAAGCAATTTCATGATTGGTTCAGAATTTAATAGCAGAGAAACTCCAGAAGTGCAACACACCCCACAGAGTATGGTTCTATACAATAAAGTATATGGACCTTGATTAGAAATCAGAGAAACATGAATTAATGACAAAAATACTTATAAAAGCTGAATTTAGGGACCAGCAGATGGTTGTAATGATTACAACACTAGACTCCCACATAGTCCACCACGGTTCAAGTTTTGGACCCAACAGCTTAAAACTCACACCAGCACATGTGCACACATGTCTAAGATCTTGAGTGGAGAATGGAAGAGAAGGGATTGTGGTGTGGACAACCCGTCCTCCCCAGGGAATGATTTCACCCTTTTTGCTTCTCAGTCTCTCTGTCTTTCTGGTAAGTGCATGTGCTCTAGAGCAAAAATCTCTAAAAAAATAAATAAATAAAAACTGAATTTAATATGCTGTGTCACTGACACAAGATCAAAGTATTAATTCAGTTCAGTGGGTTTCCTATCTTCCTGATTGTGGTGAAGCAGACAATCTCCACAATGGGCCAGTTCACAGTTGTGATTCCTGTAGATCCAGTTGAGATCCATGACTCTACTTCTTCCAGTGATTTTGTTGAAACCCTCTTGGCAAAATAATAGAAGCCGGCATCTGTAGTGAAATGGACCCTTCAATCCCTCCCAAGATAAATTCACAGAACGTCTGCTAATATGAAATTATGGAGATTTGAAAATATGTACTCAAGATTTCTGCTCCATCCCCTTTGCTCAGGGACTATTTAACTTGGAGCCTATATGAAAATGCTAATTGCAATTCTTTCCTCAAGATGCCTTCTGCTCCAAACATAAGCTTCCCTCTCAGGACTTCAGTGTTTTGGATCAGATGGCATGAAAGAACTCAGTTGGATGCGCTCCTGTTCTTTAGAAACAAGGGAGGACTTTGGGTCACCAGGACCAGTGACAATAGTGCAGGGTACTAGTGAGCAGCAGGTAGGCAGAGCAGAAGAGAGATCGCCAATTTTCTACTTCTGCACACATTTGAATGCTCAGAGATACCTTGAATAATTTAAGAAGGAAAGTATAAGATAAAAAAAATTCAGGATTTTTGTAGTGACCAAACTAATTGAGGTGCAAGAGGAAAGAGACAATGAGCTTCAAGAGATGATGAAGTCTTTTTATGATTTGAAGGAATAGACACCTTCAAAAAGAATCAAATGGAATTGTTAGGAATGAAGAATGTGATACTGGAAATTAAAACCTCTCTTGAAAATATTAAAATTAGATTAGATTACACAGAAGATCGAATCTCAAATGTAGAAGACAAAACCTCTGACTTTGAAAACAGTATCAAAAAGATTGCGAAAACAACCAAAAGAAATGAGGATAATATATAAGGAATACTGGATACCATCAAGCATCCCAACCTCCAGTTAACTGGTTCCCCAGAAGAGGAAGAAAATAATAAGGACGTCGATAATTTTATAAAATCCTGGAAGAAAGCTTTCCAAACTTTGAGTGGCATTCAGTTATCCAGGCCCAAGAAATACATAGGATCCCAAATAGAATCAACTCAAGAAGATTCTTTACAAGGCAAATCATAGCCAGATTAGCCAAAACCACAGAAAAAGACAAGATATTAAAATTGGCAAGAGGAAATGTAAAGTTACTTACAAAGATCACCCCGTCATGCTAACATTGGACTTCTTGTTAGGAACAATGCAGGTCTGAGAAGTATTTCATGTTGGCTAAATTCTTTACACAAACCAAATGATAATAGTGATTGAATGTTTAAAAAATAATGAGAATAAATAATAATAATAACAATCAGAATCAAAAAAGAAAAAATATTTGATGATGATGATGTGGATAGTAATTGTCTTGACTGATATGCATGGTAATCCTGCTGGAAAAAGAAATCACTATAAAGATATATGTGATTCAATGTAATATAAAAAAGATTATGATAACAAATGAAATAAAATGAAAAAACAAACAAAAATAAGTTGTATCAATAGAGAGGATACAGTGATAATAAAAACAATAAAAGAAAAATATTTTATGTGTAGGTTAAAATTGATTATGTTGAGATAAGCAGGTGGTGAAGTGGTTAAGGTGCTGGACTCCTACATGGTCAAATGTTGTTCCAGGCCTGGACCCAGGGGCTTGAAACTCACACAGGGTGCATGTGAATGCATGCCCCAAATCCTGAGAGGAGAATGGAGGGGAAGGGATTGAGGTATGGCCATCCCTCTGGAAGGTGATGTTTTGCTTTCTCTCTTTCTGGCAAGTGCACATGCCCTATAGCAAAAATCTCTAGAAAACAAAAACCAAAAATAATAATAAATAAGTAAAATAAAATAAAATAGACTATTTTTAAAGTTTCTTTTTTTTATTTACTGAGAGCTAAAGAGAGAGACTCTCACCATAGTGTTTCATTGTAATCCTCCCAAAAGCCTTCCTTAGGCAGCCAGGGTCAAGGACAAGCAGGTATAGGTTGACCTGGGAACCTGCCTGAAGTCTTTCATATGACTCTAGAGTCAAGGAGCAAAGCGATACCACTGAGTCACCATGGCTAGCCAAAAATTGATTATGTAATTCCAAACAAAGATGAGGTGATTCACTCATGAGAATAATGTATTTTATAGGAATTTTGGAGACAGAAACAGTCCTTAAAATATATTGCAGATTTCATAGTGAGATACGATGTGTTGAAATCAGGCAAGAAGCATAAATATAAATATATACTGAGACATTTCAAAAAGAAAGTTTTCATACTGTGGCTCCTGAAAAAATTCGACCTTTATCTTCATAAAAGTATTAAAATTACATTTAAAAAGATAAGGACAATAAATATTATGAACATTATTTTGTTAACTTCTCTCAGTATTCTAAGATGAATGATATGGCTTTATCTGTTATCCCAAATCGGTTCTGTGTAAACTGAAGATTAAAACATTATTTATCTATTTGTGAAATAAATATACACCATTGTACCAGACAGCAGGATGTCATCAAATTGTGATGTATTCTTAAATGAAAATATTCACCAAAGTTGAAATTAATTGGAATGAATTTGAAAATTAATTAGAAATAAATATAATTTCCTATACTAATTTTTTTTTCTAAGAACTGGAAAATAGGGAGACCAGCTTACAGCACAATGGTTATGTCGCTGGACTCCCACACAGCTGACAGCAGTTCAAGTCCCAGACTGGTGATTTAAGCTCACACCAAACGCATGTGCATGTGTGCCCAAGATCCATAGTGGAAAATGGAGGAGAAGGGATTGTGGTGTGCATGGTCATCCCCCATGGAAAGTAATTTCTCATTTTCTGTCTCTCTGTCTCTGTCTTTCAGGCTAACACACACACACGCACCCTATAGGAAAAAACTCTCTTACAACAAAAAAGGACTGGAAAATAGAGAAGTAAGATGAAAAGAGCATACATTACGGAGCTAGGTAGACATAGTATCAAGTCTATTTTAAAAAAGATATATAATTATATTAAATATATATTTATCTAAAAATATATATGTATACACTCTATTTTACATATATGTGCATATGTATAATATATAACATATACTATAAAAATAGAGCAAATACATCAAATAATATATATAGTTTTTACTCTATAATTCTCTTTTCCTGTTGTGCAAGTATTTAGTGTTTTTTTTTTCCTTAAATTTTTAAAAATTTTTTTTTCTTTTTTTGGAGAGGTTTTTGCTACAGGGTATATGCACTTACCAGAAAGACAGAGAGAGACAGAGAGACAGAAATTGAGAAATCAACCCCCAGGGAGGATGGCCACACCGCAATCCCTTCTTTTCTTCCCATTCTCTTCTCAGGATTCTGGGCACTCACACACATGTGCCCGGCATGAGTTTAAACCAACAGGTCTGGGGCTCGAACCGCGGTTGACTACATGGGACTCCAGAGACATAGCCATTACGCTAACTGCTGGTCCTAATGTTTTTTTGTTTGTTTGTTTATTTGTTTGTTTTAAATATAAATGAAGGAGTGGATGTTATTATTAAATTACTGAGCAAGGAAATATTTAAAGAAATGTATGCCATATTCCTGATCTTACTTTCTAAAATAAAAATATACATTTTAAAACATTATAATTTTTCATATGAAAGTATGTAGCATGAGTTCACCTTTCCATGCTTACAAACTCTAACATAAAAAATGTCCTTGTTTTCATTTACATATATGAAAAGATTTTCAAGAGTGTATGCTTATGGAACAAATGATACATTGAAGGGTATGTGCATTTTCACATTCACTTTAATACTTAGTTTATACTATCATATTATTCAAGGATTTATTGGAACAATTTACCTCACATAAATGCAATTCCACACAATGTATACAATGAGTCTTCTAAAAGTTTATGGCAATGTGTGATAGGAAAAATTGTAGGCATGGATTTCAAATTTTTGTTGCACCAAAACATAGTCATACTTAAAATAAAAAATTTATGAAAGTCATTCATATTAGCAGACTTTTTTTAGCTTTTTACATATTTATTTATTTATTTTTAGGATTTAAAAAAATTATTATTTATACATTAAATTGCTATACATCATTTAGATTGTACAGAGACTTTACCCAGCATGATGTAAATTATTTATCTCATAGTCTTTCTCAATTGGATTTTCTTATCTGATTCACAGAGTATAGAAAATGAACTGAGCCACTATCTTCTCAATTCTCTCAATGGCTGAACATAACTAGTACTATTCTAAATGAATTGGGGAGAAGTTAATTTATTGTATGTTAACTATCCCCAGAGAATATATCATAATATCCTCCTGAACTAAGATTGAGAAAACTGCATCATTGAATGAAAATTGTATCCTATCGAAGAACTAATTGTATTTGGCTGATTAAGAATATGGAGCATCCCTCATTTTCACTGTCCTATTTGTAAAACATGTTTTCAGTTGGGACCTAAATATAGATTATTTGAAATTCCAAACTCTCTTTTACCACTGGCCCTGCTCCACTTTCACCTGCTCTGTTTTTCATTTTTTAATAATAATTTAACCTTCAGGCAAGTGTGAAAGTTAAGGTGTTGAATTCTACATGACTGACCAAATGTTTGAATTCCAGACCCAGCGGCTTGGACTCTTGCTGGGTGTGTGTGCATATTTGTCTGAAGCTCAAGAACAGAATGGAGGAAAAGTGACTGCAGCTTGGCCATCTTCCCTAGGGGGGTGATTTCTCACATTCTGTCTTTCTGTCTCTCTGGCAAGTGCACATGCCCTACAGTGAACATCTCTCAAAAAATTAATAATTTCACCTTTAGGACCAGCAGATGGTGTAATGGTTATATTATTGGACTCCCACATAGTCAACTGTGGTTCGAGTCACAGACCCAACGGCTTAAAACTCATGCCGGGCGCATATGTGTATGTGCCCAAAATTCAGAGAGGAGAATGGAGGAGAAAGGGATTGTGGTATGGCTAACCTCCTTGGGGGTGATTTCTCACTGTCTGTCTCTCTGCCGAACGCGTGAGCCCTCTAGAAAAAATTGCTCTCTACAATAATAATAATAATAATCTCACCTTTTAAAATATTATGTAATTAACTTAATTATTAGGATGATCCTTTTAGCATCTCTTTGCACTAGACATAAGCACACAACGAGAAAGATCTTTGTATGTTTGTTCACTGAGGTAGTGTAGTGCATGTTTGTAAAATAGTAACAACTCAATAAAAAGTTCCTAAATAAATGAATGACATTTGTCTATATTTATGAGCTCCTCATACTTCCTTTACTTTCAATTTTTTAAAATACTCCTTAATTTTTTTATACAATCTTGAAACTAATCCTTTTTAGTTTTGAACATTACAAATATGTCCTGCTATTATCTGTGGCTGCATCTTTTTAATATTATCATGTCCTAAAAAAACGACTTTTGATTTTGCCTAGAATCCAATTCATTTGTGTTTTCTATTATGAATTTTACTTTTGTTACATCCTTATCTACACACTTCACATAAAATATTGACACTAAATAGGCAGCAGATGGCATGGTGATTAAGGTGCTATGCTCTTATATGGTTTATCACTGTTGAGTACCAAACCTGAAGCCTTGCTTTCTCAATCTATGTCTCTCTCGGGCAAATTAAAGTGATAATAATTAATAATAATAATAATAATAATAATAATAATAATAAATTAAATTAAATAAATAATTCATTTAAAAAGTATTAACACTAAGAATGATAAATTATAATGTTTATTTTTAAACTTTACTTTTTAATTACTTTGAACTCTGGACCAGCAGTTGGAGTAATGGCTGTCACTGGACTTCCATGTAGTCGACTGCAGTTTGAGTCCTGAACCTGGTGGCTCAAACTCATGCTGGGCACATGTGCATGTGTGGCCAAGATCCTGAGAGTAAAAAGTATTAACACTAAGAATGATAAATTATAATGTTTATTTTTAAACTTTACTTTTTAATTACTTTGAACTCTGGACCAGCAGTTGGAGTAATGGCTGTCACTGGACTTCCATGTAGTCGACTGCAGTTTGAGTCCTGAACCTGGTGGCTCAAACTCATGCTGGGCACATGTGCATGTGTGGCCAAGATCCTGAGAGAAGAATGGAGGAGAAGGGATTGCAGCATGGTCATGTCCCCTGGAAGGTGTTTTCTCGCTTTCTGTGTCTCTTTCTTTCTGGCTAGAGCACACACCCTACACCAAATACTTCTTAAAAAAAAATTACCTTTGAACTAGCTATCTACATAACCAATTTTCTCTGCATCTTTTATTGAATGACTTTTTTTCCTCTTTAATTTGCAATCCTACCTGTGGTTTATACTAATGTTTTTCTATATGCAAGGATTTTATTTTAGTTTCTCTGTTTCATTAGTCCACTTGTATATGACTAAACTAACAAGAAGCTTTTAAAATTGCTATAGTTTTATGATAAATCATCACATCTTATTGAGTATATTTTTCTTCTGCTTTAAATTATTTTTGGTCCTTCAAGTAACTTGAGAAGGTCCATCATTTTTGTCTACCTAAACATAAATATGTACTTCTTTAGACCTTCTTAAAGGTTTTGACATAGAATGCTGAGTTCTTTTTCCAATAATAGGCCAACATACTAACTGGAAAAAGAGTTTATGCAGATAATAATGTTTTATTATTTAAATTTCCAGTAACATACACTATCTTAGCTCAGTTCTCCCCAAAATGAAACACCGCTCTAAAATTCAAGTTATTAATATTTCAATGGTTTGTCTGCACACAAGAGCAATTCTGTCTCTTAAATATTTAGCCATGTTCTCTTCATAGCTTCAAAATACTATGATTTGTAATACATATTCTGAATTTATTTTGACTTTTAGGACACAACACAACATAAAGTAATGAAAAAAATGTAATTGATAACAGCTATAGCTAGGTTTGCAGTTTTAGGCTATAGTTATGTTTTCTACTTAATTTTAGTCTGTAGTTTTGTTTTCTAGCTAATTGTCACATAACCTGAAAAAAATACTACTAAAGAATAATGTGGGGGTGGAAGATGCTGAACAGTAGAGCTGCTGTATTCTGTGACTATAAATCAAAACAATTCATTGCTAAGATAGCTGTCGGGGTATGATACAGAGCAAATTGCTGTCATCTTCCCAGTTTGTCACAGCTTCAGCATTTGTCCAAATATTAAATGCATATCAATGTAAACGTGGATGAATTTTATTTAAGAAAAGTGTAAGTAGAAAATAAATAGACTTGAGGAAGGTGGATTTTGATGAGTTGGTTTGCCTGATATTAAAGATAATGTCCCTCCAGAAATTTAAAAATAATGTTTCTCGAATGTCTTATGATTATGTTTAGAGATAAAAGATAACTATTAGGCAGTATCTTATCATTTTTTCACTGTGCACATCTTTCATCAATGTAAAATAGTAAAAATATACACAAGAGCTTAAACAGCATTGTCCTCATTTGTAACATGTACTCAGAAATATTTAAAAGCCAATTTAATTTTTTTTTAAAGTCAATTTAATTTTAACAAGAAATTCACATTGTGATTTGCTCTATAAAAGGATGAAAAAGTGATGGGGCATATATGTGAAATTGTGGGGGTTCATCTATTGTCAAGGTACTAATTACAAAGGCTGTACAAAGTACATAATATGACTCTATAGCAGTTTGAAAATTTCATGAATTCATAGACTAAATGATAGTACAGTTTCATTCTCTTTGAAATTCAGTATTTAATTCTTTATTTAACTCAACATCACAAAACAAGCAATTCCATTTTAATACAAATTTTATGCACAAAACAGAAAAAACTAAAGAGGATTCTATTAGTTCATTTTTACATACCAAAAAATGCTATAGTCTAGGAAATAACAGTAGGAAAAAACCAAAAGTATACGCAAAGATATCAATAAACTTAGATGCAAAAAAAAGAAAATATTTGGCAAAGAAAATTATGTCTCATAACCATTTGAAAAAAGATAGTACATGAGAGTAAGGAGAATTTATGCCAGAACTACAGTTTTTGTTAAACTTTTGAAAAATCTGATGGGTTAATTTACCACATTGATATTTTAAAAAGTTAATATACTTAACTGTAAAGATTCAGAAATGTATTTGCTGTATTTTTACATGCAATTATAGCAATGTTAAGTGACGAAGAGAATATTGTTATTATTATTATTTTTAGATTTTTGCAATAGGACATGTGCGCTCACCAGAGACAGAGAGAGAGAAAGTGAGAAATCACCCTCCCAGGGGAGAGAGTCATGCTGCAATCCCTTCTCCTCCATTCTTCTCTCGGGATTTTGAACACGCATACACACACATCTGGCATGAGTTATAGGCCACTTGGTGCAGGACTTGAACCGTTGTCAACTACATGGGAGTCCAGCATAGTAACCATTATGTCATCTGCTGGTCCCACAAATTGTTTTTAATAAATGAATCTATGTACTCAACATTGGTTTTAAAATCTTTGTCAGTGTAAAAGGACAATAAAAATAGATACAAATGACTAAGAATTTAAACCTTATAACAAAACACATGCAAAAGAATTCTAAGAATATATGTTGCAAATATAGAAATTATCTGAAAAAGTTTTAAATTTGTTAAATAGAACAAAAATGGAAGGTAGAATTTTCATGGTTAGAAAAACTCAAAATTATAATAATAGTTCTAATTAGACAAATATATCCAATACTACTCAAAAAGCTTTTCAAAATATTTTATTAAGAAACTTAATGAATATTAAATTTAAATAGAAGGGCAAAATCTAAAATGGGCCAATGATCTTTAAAATCGACAATCAAGAAGAAGAGCTCTCTGAGCCATAAAATGCAGTTTAAAGTAAATGTCAGAATAAACTGTGGTACTAAATTAATAATAAATAAACACATATAGCAGGCAAAATAAATAGCTAGAAAAAGATATCACACATAGTTTTAAAGATATTTTGATAAAAAAGATTTTATTTTTATCTAGCATTTTTTGAATTATTTATTTAAATAAATTTATTTAAATAATAATAAGTATTATTATTTTAAATTTGTTACAGAGTACGTGCACTCACCAGGGAGAGACAGAGAGAGAGAGAGAGAGAGAGAGAGAAAGAGAGAATGCCTTGAACTGGGACTTTAACTGCAGTAGGCCATGTGGAAGTCTAACACCTTAACTACCACACCACCCTGTGAACCCTTATGTAGCATTTTTAAAAGATATGCCCTTTTGGGACCAGCAGTTGGCATAATGGCCATGTCTTGGGACTCCCATGTAGTTGACCATGGTTTGAGTCCCAGACCCAGTGGCTTAAACTCATACCGGCTGCCTGGGCGTCCGTGCCCAAGATCCTGAGAGAAAAATGGAGAAGGGATTGCAGCGTGGTCATCCCCCTGGGGGATGATTTCTCGCTTTCTGTCTCTCTGTCCCTCTCTGTCTTTCTGGCAAGTGCACGTGTCCTATAGCAAAAACAAACAAACAAAAACAGAAACAAAACCTCTCCAAAAAACCCCAGATAAGTCCTTTTAAAATAACTTAAAGAATTTAGGGACAAACCTGAGACTCCTACTGGTCAAAGGTGGAACAATTTAAGTAGCAAAAACAAATAAAAATTGCAGCGTCTTTAATCTCTAAAGCTATGAATTTATATTGATGTTAAAATGAATTTATAGTAACCTTTTGAGGTTTTTAGAAAATGAGTCAATATTTCTAAAAATTATTAATAATAAAAGCAAATAATCACCTATCTTTTCTTGAAAAAACAAAACACTTTGCCTTAAGATAACAAAATAGAGTAATTTTCTCATTATAGAAATTTTCCAGCTAGTAAGTAAATGAAAACATTTAAATTTTATTATGTTCCTTTTTCAAAAGCTAATGAATTAATGGGTCTAGTCTCTGACTAGAAATAATTTCTCTTATCACAGGAAAACAAGCCGCTACTTATTGTGTGTCTCTTGATAGAAGTATCCATTACTTCCAATGAAATCATCTGGCCAGAAAACCAAAACAGACTTTGAAGAAGCTTCTTTTTACCAGGAGTAGAAGAAAATATTAAACAATTATACACCTACATCAGTCAAATTTAATATACAGATAATATGGAATTTGTTTTACAGAATATGGAAATGTTTACCAAATAAACACACACAACCATACGGATGGAAACTCCAGAGATAGACTGAGATAATCCAAATATCTTCTTTTAACACTCTACAAAGAAAATCCACCAAACAAATACAATGCATGGACTTTATAGTAGGAGTTATTTTGAAAATTACAATCTATATGACATATTGGAAAATTTAAAAACTAATTAAATATTTGATGATACTATAGAGACATTGTTTAGCTTATATAGATGCGATAACTTACCACTGTCAAATTCTTAAAAATGGAAACTAACAATCTCTTTTTCTTTATCAATTTGCCAGGTGACTTGTGCACTTGTCAGATGGGGACAGAGAGAAAGAAAGTGACAGAGATATAGAGAAAGGGAAAGTGAGAAAGCACTCCCTACGGGGGATGATTACACTACATTACCTTCTGCTCCATTTCTCCTTCCTTTCAGGATCTGAGCATGTGCACACAAGCATCCAGCATATTCGTTCAAGATGTCTGGTCTGAGACTCAAATCACACAGCTGGCCATATGAGATCCAGCTGCCTAAGCCACCATGGCACTGACTGGCCCAGAAACTAATATTCTTTTTAAGTTATCTATAATAGGATGATACTGGTGCAGTAAATATTAGGAAGTTTGAAATTTCATTCAAAATAATCCAGTGTGTGTGTGTGTGAGAATATTGGAGGGCTATGAATGAAAAAAAGATTGTCTGTAAACCGATAATTGTGGCACAAACACACTAGTGCTTGCCTTCTATCTCTCAGGAATCAGAAATTTAGATCACTGAATTGATTTTTTCCCCCAATATAGTAGCCACTAGGCCCATGGGATATTTAAATTTAAGATTAAATTTAACAACTTAGTTTTTGGGACCCACAAATGGTGTAATGAATGGTTATGTCACTAGACTCTCACAGTCAATAGCAGTTTGAGTTTCAGAACTGGTGGCTTAAAACTCATGCCGTGCGCATGTGCATGCATACCAAAGATTCTGAGAGGAGAATGGAGAAGGGATTGTGGCATGGCCATCTTCCCTGGGGGGTGATTTTTCACTTTTGTCTCTCTGTCTCTCCAGCAAGTACATATACCCTATAGCAATAATCTCTCTTAAAAAAATATATATATATATATTTATATATATATATATAATGATATTCCCCTCCCTCTCTGTATCTCTCTGGTGAGTACATGTACCCTATGAGGAGATGGAGGGAAATTCAGTTTCTAGATTGTATTTGCCATGTCTCAAGGGCTCAATGACCACACATAGCTATGGCTAACTGTAATGGATGGTGCCGATATAGTGACAGAATGTTTATGTCTTCACAGAAAGTTTGTTTGGACAGTACTGGTCAAGGGAATTTCTCTTACTACTCGATCATTGGTGAATGTGGATATCTGTAAATTATTTTGACAAGCCGTTGAGAACATGGCTATTTTGTAATAAATAAGCTGACTCTTGGCTTTTGTAATCATACTCTTTTTAGCAAGATTTGTTCTTCTTAAGTTATATGTAAGACTATATACACAGCAAATTTTCACCTATTGTGATATTTCAGAATAATTATTATCCTGATTGTATGAGATTTTATATGGAATAGACATAAGCTCTTTTTTATTTATTTATTTAGGTTTTTACTCTAAGGCACATGTGCTTGCTGGAGAGAGACAGAGACTGAGAGAAAGAGAAAGTGAGAAATTACCCTCCCTCCAGGGGAAGCCATGCCACAATCCCTTCTCCTCCATTTCCCTCTTGAAATGTTGGGCATACACGCACATGGACCTGGTACATTTTTCAAGCTACTGGGTGTGGGACTTGAACTGTGAATTCAGTCATGTAAGACCCACCTCTCATCCCCAGACATGAGCTTAATAGGGTTCTGTTAACTTATTTACTATTCTACAGCCAAATAGTGGTAATTGGATTTTCTTCCTATCCTATCGCTCACCAGAAGACAGAGACAGAGAGATAGAAAGTGAGAAATCACCCCCCAGAGGGGATGGCCTCACCGCAACCCCTTCTCCTCCATTCTCCTCTCAGGATCTTGGGTATGCATGCACACATACCCAGAGTGAGTTTAAGCCACCCAGTCCTGGACTCGAACTGCAGTTGACTACATGAGAATCCAGCTACGTAGCCATTACACCATCTGCTGGTCCCTCCATGGTCTGATTTTAAGATCAGTAGATATATGATCAGCAATGAAGGAAACATATCATCAAATATGTCTGAAAAATTGAAGCCCAGTATTTATTAATGCAAAATAGAGCATTTTCTGCTGCATTGTATACTGTCTCTTATTGCCCTAAAGTCAGTCAGGACAATTAGAAAAGATTGGAGTTGACTTAAGTGATGGAAGAATATCGAATGGTAAAAATCTAACAAAATTAAATGCTGTTTACATTTCCACTACTCCTACGTTCTCTTGGGAGAAATATGGTAAAACAAGAATACACAAGGTAGGTCAAAATTATGTATATTAAAGCTTAAAGAAAGGTTTCATGTTTTACTGACAATATCATATGACTGAAATTTTAATAAAAATAAAGGAAAACATAATTATCATACTATATAGAAGAACTTTATGTAGGCAAATTTGGTTATACCAGTGTTTAGTATTCTTAGGTAACCGCTGGTGTTGACAATGGTCAGAATTTAGTCATAAAATAAGAAAATATAAATAAGCTTTGATTCCAGGGGCCAGACTACAGTGCAGTGGGAAGCACTTGGATCCACCTGGGAAGGTTCATGCTCAGGGACTCCCTGTGAACCATGAACATGTGTACATCTGCCTGATACCACCGTGGGGGCGGGGATAACCAAACCCTGGTGGGGCTCCTGTCTCTCTGTCCCTCTCTTCCCTTCTCCATTTCTCTCTCTTTCTCATGAAGAAATGAATAGATTCAGAAAAGAAAAGAAAAAGTTTGAGCTAGACCCATAGCTCAGTGTGTTAGGCCCTGTGCATAAGAAGCAGAGTCCCACAAGGTCAACCCCTGTTGCAATGTTTGCCCAAATGCTTTACAAACACACTGGACACATGTGTGCACATGCCCCAGATCCTGACAGGATGGAAAATGGAGGAAAAAAGGATTGCAATGTGATCACACCCTGTGGGGTGTTGCTTTCTCTCTTTCTTTCTCTCCAGCAGGTGCACATGCCTCTGGTAATTAAAAAAAAAAAAAAAGTTTTGATTCCAAACTAAAGTTAAAAAAAGGAAGTTTATACAATGTAAAGCATATGTATTAGATCTAGATGTTTTTGAAACATTATGATTTAATCTATGACAAAATAAAGTTTAAAAGCTCAATGAGTGTAATTACATAGACATTGAATATACATATCTCACAATATATTATGATAATTTCAAACATTTACTATTTCTTTTCATGAAATTGTTAAGATACTTTAGAAAGATAAGGCAGAGCTTAAAGGAAATAAATACTAAGAAGGGAAAACAACTTGCTTTTAAAGTAATAATAAAAGTAAAAAATTACAGATTTGTTTTTGAGTTGGTAAAAATTCGAAGACATTTTATAAAGCACTCTTGATGCTACAATAGTATTTAAAATAATATGCTGATTTCTTTTAAAATACCTTCCTTGCATATTTGAATTATGGACCTTTTAACCACAGAAAATCATGGTTCTTATTAAACTTACAACTGCTGGTATATTTTCTACGGTACTGCATGACTTTAAAAATGTATGTATCATTGTAAGACAAAAGTTCACTTCAGTTCTGATATGACAAAGACTGTTTTCTATCCTTGCAAATGTACGTTTTCTCAGATTCTTTTCTTACTTTAAAATATTTTCCAAAAATCCCATGCTTTATATTGATAGACAATGCTGAAATATAAGATAAGGGCAAGTGCTATTTAATGAAAACTTTAAGTTAAAGCAGTCTAGTCACATTTTCTTCCAGTTTCTATCTCTCCATCCATCTTTCTATTCATTTGAAAACAAGTCATTGTTTTTGTGTTGCCCTTTGGTTGGTTGGTATGTTCACTTGTTTGCAGGCTACTGATGCACCTCGGTGGTCGACCTAAGTGTATTTGATGATCATATACCAGTTTATTTGGCGGGG